>NW_022589713.1:620727-679501 GCF_004348235.1 Phoca vitulina | reverse complement strand
TTTTGTTCACATCTATATATATCTATGCATATATATATATCTATATATATATATATATAAATATATAATATATATAATATATAATACATATTGAATATATATAATATATATGTGTGGTGTATATATAAATATAAAATCTAAATTGCTTTATCCATAGTGCATAATCCTGTTCATTAAGTAATAGGGATAAATAAATATATATATCATGTTAATATGCTTATCTATGTCTGCACTATTATTCTACTGAAATAGTAAATATGATAAGTAACTACTAATTATGACATTTAGGTAATTCACCATTCTTGAAAAGATTTAGGAATTGCACTCCTAAAATTACTTCCCACAAGGTATTTTTAAAATCATATGGGAGATCTAGGCCAGTTACTTTACCATTATCTTAAAAAACCCCTTAAATGTAATAATACTGGATCCTCTAGCTTATTATTTATCAGACATGGTTCTGGATTGCTTTTTCATGCTTCCAAACTCCAAATAGACCCTTGGAAGATGGAAAATTCAACATAATTGGTTATTGTGAAACAAAAGTGCAGGGGGCTATAAAGATTGCATTGAAGATAAAGACTCTCCTTTGGGTACATGGGATCTGGTTTGTTTGTTAAAAAAAATTCTGTTTCTACTGGTATTATGATTATGGCTCTTAAAAAGTTTTTATCTTCCCATGATACCTACTGGAAAAAGAAATTAGTTTCATTATCATATGGTCACACTATTTGTGTGTAGCTCAGCCATGAAAGTAGAGTCTACCAAGGTTTTACGAATTTGCCTGTTTCATTTGTTATTCATCAATTTATTTCCTACATCATTTATTGGATGCTTGATATGTACTAGATGCCATGAAATGCATTGGAGAGAAGATAGTCTTTACTCTTAAGGAAGTTGTGATCTAGTTGAGTCAAAGAAAATGCTCTAGAGGCAAGAGAAGATATAAATTACGATGGACAGAGGCTGGTAGTTGTCCCCCAACATCTATTCTCCTCTTCTTTTTCAGTAACAGAATTCCTAGTTTTTAGCTGGCACATGGCCGCCCAGAGTAAAGATGCATCTCTGAGCCTCCCTTGCAGCTAAATGTGACCTGTGCTAAGTCTGGACAATGCTGTGTAAGAGGAACTGTTCTGTGGCAGCTACTGAGACCCTTATTTTGCTCTATGTCCCCTTTGGCCTTTCTTTTTCATGTCTTCTTCTTGCTCACTGGATGTGGATGTAACTGCTGGAGCTCCTGTGATCATATTGGACCCTGCAGTTGAGGGCCTCACCTAGGAATGGAAGAGTGAAGTCTGGAAGGAGCCTGGGGCCCTGTGTTTATGGGACTGCCTTGGGCAGCCTACCTCTGGGCTTCTATGTGAGAGAGCAATAAACTGCCATCTGTCTGTTATTTTAGGTATCTGATACTTCAGCCAAATATAATCTTGGCAGGCACATCCTGCAAAGTGTACATTTTAAGTGTGGAGAGGACAATATGCAGAGCAGTGATCAGAACGGGGAACAGCCACGGGGGAGGGCTTCTTGGAAGCATTTTGCTATCCCTGCCCCAACACTTCTCTTACCTATTATTTCTTTCATCTCACCATCTCTTGAATTTGACAACACTTTCTCTCTTCCTTACCTTTGCTCATGCTGTTCCTTCTTGCAATGCTTTCTCTATGCATCTTCCTGCCTGTCAAGTTCATTATATAATTATATTAAATTATATAATCCCCATAAGCACTGAACACAGTTAATTAAACTGTGTGAAACAGTCAGTACATTTAGCTGTTATCCTCATTGTTATTACTGGCCAGCTCAAATTTTGTCTGTTTTCTAAAACCTCTCTTGAACACTCTCCCCCTCGCCTCAGAAAGAACTGTCCCCTCCATATCCTATAACCTGGCACTAAACAATACTCAGGGAACTGAACTGTTTGGGGAAGTGACTGGCTAGTTAGTTGTGTAGCTACCTTTCAGGAAGAATGGAGGGGCAGGAGGAATGTGGTCTTCCAGCATTCCTTCTTTGCTTCCTGGCTGCTTCTTTGACACTGTGTCTCCTCCCTATCCCCAGGCTGCTGTTACCATAGCCACTTCTCAGAAGGAAGGCCAGAGCAACTCCTGGATCCTGAGCTTTCCCAGCATGAGTTCTCATCTTTGCTGTTTGGGGTCAGGAGAGCCCCAGCAAACAGATTAGAGTGTGGGTCTGGGGACAGGCAAGCTGTGTTTGTAAGATTACCCCACCTCTTTTTTTTTGATAACTACAGGACTGGCATTTTAAGACCAACTTTACAACCCTGTTGTGCTGCTCTTTGGTTTCCAGGTGTTTCTGCTATGGGATTGCTATGCTGGCATGCCCCACACATGGCGCTTACTCTTAGACACTCTTAGCTCTGCTCAGGTGTCCTCCCCGCACTTTCCTCCCTCCACCCTGTTCAGTTGCTGTCCTGATGGCCCGGGACATGGTCACATAGGTGGCTGTGCAGCCGACCATGCGTGGTACAAGCAGGCACTATTCTGGCGTCTTGATTGGGCTAGCATGGAGATTTCTTGCCATGTCTTTGGGAGTTGAAACACACCAAAAAAAACAAAAAAACAAAAGAACAATCAAACCCAAAAAAAACTCCCATCAGGAATAATGAAGGCCTTGTCACTCACAGAATGAGGTGGATTTCACTCCAGATGGTGGTCTTTAGAAAAAGAAACTGGTACTGTCAGATTTGAGGTTTTCAGTCACTGAAAAGGAAGGATTGATTTTGAGAATCATTTCCACAGTCCCTCCCCTATTCCTTGGTCTTGTCTCTGTTTAGAGAACTGAGTGAAGATGTCTGTTCAGCTTTCTCCCATTGGTGCTGACATACCTATGCTGGCTGGATTTTTGTACCATGTTCCATAGTGGCATGTCTCACTTTCCTGAGCCCGGCATACACAGGATGATATTTCATTGTAACTGCCTATTTCATTGAGGCCTTTTTAATCTTACTTGCTTTTCCCAGTAGGGCAAATTCTTCCTTATTTAAAAGTTTTCTCTTGATAATAGGTGATTATAATATTTTCTTCATCTAAGCCTATCCACTTGTGTTTCCCGAAGAGTAAAGTTCTCCAGGTGAATATTGGCTATCTTTTTTTCTTCTTTTTTTTAATAAAGAGGTTGGGAAGATTGAGCTCTAATATTTTTTCAGTGCTATTGTTCTTTGAGTCTACATTGAGATTAGTTAAGGACATATTTTTAAAAATACAGTTAGACCAGGATATGTAGATATACATACATATATATGCATATGTATTATAACTTGCATTTAGTAAACAATACCAATTGAAAAGTAGAATTGAAAGTGTTTCTGGAATTGTTTAGAACATATGCTTAAAAAAAAATTTCAGCAGTAAAAAAAAAATTCCTTAGCATACAGTGTGTAAGGAACCACCTACTAGCTGAAATGTAAACTAAGGGTATCTGATATCTTATTATATGGTTTTTTTTTTTTGCAAACCCGGGTTAAGTAGGGCTTATAGAGCTGGGGGCAAATCCGGCCTCCAAATACTTGGGAAAATGCTTTTGAGTTTCACTGCTTAGATCTTAACAACCGTGCACAGAAATCTCATGATCTTCTTTTTTTTTTTTTTTTTAAAGATTTTATTTATTTATTTGAGAGAGAGAGAATGAGAGACAGAGAGCATGAGAGGGAGGAGGGTCAGAGGGAGAAGCAGACTCCCTGCCGAGCAGGGAGCCCGATGTGGGACTCGATCCCGGGACTCCAGGATCATGACCTGAGCCGAAGGCAGTCGCTTAACCAACTGAGCCACCCAGGCGCCCCTCTCATGATCTTCTAAGCAGCTCTGCTGGCTCATCAGGGCAGATACGCACACAAAACCCTTGCGTCTCTTACTTACTGAGACACCTAAGATTAGGGGAACTAATCATTTCCGTTTCCGAGAGAAGGCCCCCGCTCCACGCAGTGGGAACCAGGCGGCGGGCAGTCAGTCCTCCCGGCGGCCCTCGCGGACTGTGCCCGGTGCGCGGCATTGTGGGAGTGAGGAGGCAGCAGCCCGCGCACCTCGCGCTCGGCGCCCAGGCGCGACGATGCACGAGGAACAGGGCGGAGAACACCGCCGCCTCACACCCGGGTGGCTGCAGTTGCAGTTGCGTTGGAGGACGAAGTTCACGGCTGTAGCACTTCTGTGGGCCTGTCGCTCTGGGAGGCATCCTCCAGGACGGAAAGGCAGGTAATTAAGATCCTATTCACAAATAAGGGGTCCTGGGAGAGCAGATGTGGTGTTGGGGTCAGTGTGGAATGAGTGTGGTCTTCTCAGAAACGCTTCTCTGTTGGATTCCAGAGTACCCCCAATTGCAGTGAAATGTGGAGAGCAAGAGTTGAGCCGGCTCAATTTAGTTTTGCCTGAACAGGCATAACCGTTGAAGGTGATTGCATTCGCGCGGCCAGTGTGCCATCCTTCGGGCCTGAATGAGACCCGAATCTCAGAGGTTGAGGGGAAGGCTGGGAAATGCAGAAAATCTCTTAGTTCTTCATTAGGAAGCCAGGTGGCTGGGGGGCGTGTTTGCAGCGTCATCGGTTTGTCGTCCTGCTTCAAAATCCGGGGACCTATAGGCAGGAGGTAATGGTGCTACACCGATCAGGGCCAAAGACAAACACTGGTAAACTTTCTCAGAGAATTAGGAAAACTAGCATTTTGGTCAGTCTTCTGAACACTCCTGCAAGGGAGTTGTTAGCTCTAGTTTACAGGCTGGTTATCTTTGTTTGTTTTGGTGTGACATTAGAAAATGCCTAAAAAATAGCCTTCCCACTGTGATTTTCTTTTTCTCCACTTGTCTCCTGGGTTGGAACAGTAATGCTAGCAAAATGGCAGCTCTAGAATGGCGAGTGGCCCACAGACTTCTTTTTTATTTGGCTTGCAGAGGATTTAACATTTTGGGGGGAATTAGTTCCTAATTAGTAAGCGGGAAATTTCACATAAAAATGATTTCCAACTTCTCCTGAAAAGTCAGTTTCATTTGATGACAAATGAAACGTCTCATTTGATGACAGTCAGCTAGTACTGGGTAATGACTGCCTCTCTTAGCTGAGGCGTTTGCTCACCAGTTCAGCATGGCCCACATTTGTCTAGTTTTGTTCATTATCTGTTCAGCCTCAGAAGGCATTTCAGTTTGAGACCCTTGACACAGCCGCCCCCCTAGCTGTGTATATGTGTGTATATATATATATGTATATATATGTATATATACACATACATATATATTAATTTATTTAAAAAGCCTTTTTAGAAATCACTCCTTTCCACCTGACCATGACCTGTTGAAGTGGGGATTATAATTGCCCCTCTTTTGCAGATGAGCCCTAGAGAAGGGTCAGAGCACCTGCCCCAGGTCTTAGTCACTCAGCCCAGCAGGGCATCCGGAACCTTTTAAAATTTTTTTAAAATTTAAAACTAAAAAAATTTTTTATCTGCATTGTGCATGGCCACAATTTTAAGCTTGAATGTTTCCATATACAGAAATGTATCTAATTTCTATGTATTTATATATATGTAAAATGTATTTACATATATGTTATATATGTGTAAATGTCTATAGTCACAGCGTAGCACACAAATACCAGGATTATTACTCACATTCACCCTATCAATGCCATTAAGGGACCCCAAGGCGGAAAATTTCCCAGGACTACTTACACCTGTAAATTTCTCAATTTAAACTTTTGGCATCCTTAACTATTAAATGTTAAAAACAAATACATTTTTAGTATCAAAATAGGCCTTGGCACTTCTAAATATTCAGAAATTTGCAAACCACCATCATCTTTTAAACCATATCCACCTACTATTACATTCTTAAAATTTTAAAATTTAAATTGACTCAGTTTAAATTTTTGAATTTAAAAATTTTAAGAATAGCCACATCTTAAATAATAAAAATATGAAGTTGGTTTGCTAGTTGTGTTTTTTAAATGTCAATGAAAATAAATATATAACTACTAATTTCATTTGAAGGTTCGTTTATGTATTATCTAAAATCATGGCACATTTGCTACTGTTTGGGAACCTCTGCTTCTGATGGAAAAATCATGCAAATTGTAGCTCTTTATGTCTCTGTCACCAGTGAGTTTCCTTGGCTTAGTGTTGGAAATGTATAATGTATAATACAACAGTCATGAAACAAAATCACTGGGGGACTTGGCAACATCTGTGTAGTTCTCACAATCTGTCAGGTCTTCCTAGGATTTTATGTGGTGATGGGAGAAACTGGTGCCTTGGTGGATATGGGATGTGCTGGGCACATATAATGACCTATGTCCTTATGGTGATCCTGCCCCAAGGCTGAGGACCTGTATTCTTCACCTGGCTTTGTGGAAAAATCTAAGTTCATCCCTGGTTGGTAACCTCCATCTATAAGAACTCACAATAGGAACTGTCATATGAATATTTATTTTCTCTAATCCAAAACGTTAACTTGGTTTAAGAGATGGTAGGAAAATATTCTTCATGTCTTGAACATTGAATTTAATTGTACTTTAGAGTTGTAGCAGTAATTCATTTATTTTATCTTATATATTTAGACTTTGAGCCTTTTGAACTCAATTAAGCAAATTTATGCACATCATAAGCTAGTTATTAATTTGAACAAAAGGTCCTGATCTTTTTTTAAATAGATTTCAAGTACTGAAGATAAAGTGAGAAAATTTTTATGTATTTATTTAAAAATATCTGAGTACTGAAAGCAACACTAAAACCTACAGGAATTCTTGTGGTTAAGGTGCCAGAAATTCACATTGCTTGGATCCCAGTGTCTTCCCAAGCACTGACTTTATTTTATTTTTTTAAAGATTTTATTTATTTGACAGAGAGAGAGGGAGCACAAGTAGGCAGAGCGGCAGGCAGAAGGAGAGGGAGAAGCAGGCTCTCCGCTGAGCAGGGAGCCCGATGTGGGACTCAGTCCCAGGATCCTGGGATCATGACCTGAGCCGAAGGCAGACACTTAACAACTGAGCCGCCCAGGCACCCCAGCACTGACTTTATTAATTGAGTTATCTATATGGTTCATATTGGTAGGGGAAGATGGAGTCATCTTACAAGATCCAGGACAATAAAGAGTTTGGGAGATGACCTTTGGGCAACTTGCAAAGAAGAAGGCTCTGATAGCGCAGCTATATATAATCAGCTCAGTCTTTTGAAGACCAACAAAGCAATCACCATGTGACATTTCTTAATACAGTTTTTGAAAAGCTTATAATGTTTTTTAAATATGTTTACCCATCATAATAGCCACTGTAGTCTTCTGAAAAATAATTCATAATTTGTAATTTGGGAGTGATTATATTTTTTAAATGTATGCATTCAGTCTAGAATAGCTCTCAGAGGATATGCTGCACATATAAATACCAGGCTGCAGACAGGGCTTGGATTAATAGACCGTGGAGGGCTATTTTTATGCAAAGTTTAAGGGCATATTATTATTATTCCTAAACTGTATTAATAATAATATCCTACACATGTCCAGCATGCGTATGACATTTTACTGTTCTACAGAGTGCTGTTGCATATGTCATCTCATTTGTTCCTTACGGCAAGCCTGGGAAGAAAGTTAGGATGTTTTCAAATGTTGACATTGAAATCCTTTGCTGGAGATAAATTCCTAGTAATGCGGGGTGAGGGGGAAGATGCTATAGAAACACAAGCATTTTTTTTACTGTATTTTTGACCGATGTCATAGCAATTGCTTAGATTGGTTCTGGACATGTTAGTCTCCAGGGAGAGATGGTATTTCATCATTTCTTCTGCCTAGTAGGAAAAAAAAAAGCAAAATATTTGAGTGCTTTTTTGGAGGAAAAACTGCAAGATTAAGGGATCCACTTCCAGTTCACAGCAATTAACAGAAAACCCTTGGATTCCCTGTCGAGCACTTCTCTATATCCTTCTTGTTTAAAAACACTTTTCTATAACCCTCTTGTGCCAAACACGGTAAAATCTGGAGAATCAAGTAAGCACGTAGAGATTGTCAGAGGAAACAAACTATTTTGTTATTATAGTCAATAGTGATTAAATTTAGACTTATGTATTATTTATGTAATATTTTGGGCTTTCCTGTTTTACCAACAGCAACAAGGGTACTCAGAGACAACAAGCTGCATGCGTATTGATAGCCAGACTGGAATAGTGAACCCAGGACTCTGGTTTCCTAGAATCTGTGCTGAGAAATACTTAAATAATTTATCATAATGATTATTTCTACAGGATACAACTCTAGGATTAAATGATAATTTTATTTGACTTACATAAAGGGGAATTATTACAGCAGTTACTTTTAAAGAGCTCCCTGGGTTTCAGGGAGTATCTGAATTAACAGAAAATTGAGCACCATTACTTATTAATGGGGTCCAGCTGATTTATTGGTGGTATATCTGGCAATTAGCCATTCTGCATAGTGTCTTTTGTTTGGCCATTACTTTTTCACTATTGAATGCAAGCTCAGAGATGAGCACCTTGAACCAATGGGGAAGTCTGGCCTGTCAACCTAATAGGGCCTTGCATCATCTTAATGGTGAATTATGATGTGTCTTGAAGGATATTGGGACACACTTAATATCTTTTGGATGACAACCATTGGAGGCAGAAGTGAAAGTACATGTTGTCATTGAACCACTAAAAATCTTTATTCAGTCACTAGATAGCCATTATATTATATGAATCTCTTTGGACATTTTTTTTTTAAATTATACACTTGCTTTTGGCTTTTGTGGCATTTATAGAATGAATTGCTGTGAGTGAACTGTAGCACAGCAAGTTATGGCCAATAGTATTTATTTGCAAGAGTCACTTTGGGGTGCCTAATTTGTCCTCAGGAGAAATATCTTTTGCTCAGCCTGCAAAATGTTGTAATAAAAATTGATGATTGATGTTGATTATAAGATTAAATGGCTGGGCCACAGTGGCCAATGTCATAAATTAAAGCAGCCCAAAGTTGTGATTGGCCACTAGAGAAGGTTCTAAGTGGGAGTGTTTTTTTTAATGAGTCACTATATTTCAAGTCTTTATAGTGTTGACTCCTAAAGTTTATTGAAACTGTATTTAAAACATCATTCTACAGTATTTTAAATAAGTTTCTAGTGCAGTTTTGTTTTGCTTACCTAAGCATGCAGTAGTGGAAGAAAAGAGATGAAAATGTTCTTGTGGTAGGGAAAACAATTTAAAAGATGGTTAGCATAATGTTGATTGTTCAGCAAAAAACTTGATCTTCTCAATCCATATTTTGTTTTTTCCTTTTTTTGTGTCATGAGGAATGCTCTTTGGACATCAAAAGGAAGAGTGGACAGTGATAAAAGTTTTGAGGGGCTGGAGATGGGAGGTGGTGTTATAACAACACCTCTGGCTTTTTAAAAGTGGTTGTGTTATATTCAAGGTCATAGAAGAACTTCCCTATGAATTTTTTAATTGATGCTCATAATTGCCGAGGAATTATTCTGCTCCTAGCTGTAGATAAGAGAAGTCTGGTAGTCATAGTTGACCCGGACTTCAGAAAGGCAAGAGACAATGCTTTTTCTGATAGCTTCTGTCAGTTTATATATTCTGAAAACACTTATTTATCCCTTACTGTCTTAGTTTATTTGGGCTACCTATAACAAAAATACCACAGACTGGGTGGCTTATAAACAACTGAAACTTACTTGCCACAGTTCTAAGAAGTTATGGTACTGGCATATTTGGTATCTGGTGAGAGTTGTCTTCCTGGTTCATAGATGGCTGTCTTCTTGTTGTGTCTTCACAGGGTGAAAGAGGAAAGAGGTAGCTCTCTGGGGTCTTTCTTATAAGGGGCTAATCTCATTCATGAAGGATTTACCCTCATGACCTAATCACCTTCTAAAAGCCCCATGTCCTAATACCGTCACATTGAGGACTAGCCTTCAACATAGGATTTTATTTGGGGGGGATACAACATTCAGTCCATAGCACTTAGTGTATGTGAATCACAGAGGATTCAGTATGAATGTGATATGCTGTCAAAGAATATGCAGGGTGAGTGGGAGATAATACATAAATAAATGTGTTATCAAACAGGGGTTGGCAAATTATGGTCCATGAACCAAATCCATCCTGCCACCTGTTTTTGGAAATAAAATTATTGGAACACAGTCATTCCCATTGATTTATATATTGTCTGTGGTTGTTTTCATGGTAAAATGGAAGAGTTTAATAGTTGGAACAGAAACTACCCAGCCCTTTATTGAAAGCCTGCTGACCTCAATATAGAGCAAAATTGCTGTTAGGAATCATAGTCAAAATGCTACGGAAACATGGAACCAATTAATTGTGGTGGTGGGGAGGTACATTTGGGAAGTCTTCAAAAGATGGGAGCAGTTGAGTTGGACCTTAACGATATGATGAAAATTCCTAGAAGGCCATAACCCCTTCCCTCTCTTTTCTCTTTCTTCGTGCTCCAGCCTCCTTATTGTTCTCTGTCTCTATCTCTATGTCTATCTCTCTATCATTTTGTTGAAGTTGCCTTTTCAGTATTTCATAAAGGTTTAATTCTATATGCTTCATGTTCTAGTCAACTTGGATATGGAAATCAGCAAAAGTCTGTGAAGTGTAAGGCCAGGAAGTGGTATTACTATGGTGAAGTAGGTGGTCAGAAATTCTTCATTTTAATAGGCAGATATCTGGAGAGTGCTCCAGAGTGGTATCTGGAAAAATGACGGAAGAATGATGTTACAGCCACTCCTTGAATCTACTGTTGGTGCAGAGTTGGGTGCTATTCTTGGCTATGGTAGACCAGTGTGGCTCCAAAATTTCTTGAAATTACATGTTGTAGTACCTATGACTATTTCAAATTAGTGAATCATTTCATTGACTGTATTTTTATATGGCCTGCTACTGAAGCCATTATCTCGTAATTCTAACCTAGTTCCCTTTAGAGTTTCCTTTCCACTTTCAACAGAAGCCAGAAGGAAAGGTGACATAGTGGTGGTGGCTCCTTCGTCTCTGTCTTCCCCAGGTACTCGTTTTCCCAATCAGTGGGATAACTTTATAATCTCTTTTAGCAACGGAGAGAGATTTCCTTCTCCCTTCCATCTTGCCAGGTGCTAGTTGAAATTTTCAGATAATTTAAGTACAGTGGTTAAATGTACTCATTAACCACTTCACTGAAGCTCAAAACTCATAAACGTGGTTCAGAACACAAACAGCTTTCTGTCATAGGGGCCATATCACTTCCTAGTAACAAATCCAAGCTTAACCAGCATGTGTATTTCCAAAACACATTCAGAATTAATTTAAAAGTTTATAAGAACAAAACTATAAAGAAGTTTCACCCCAATATATTGTTATTTATTTCAGATTATACTCTTGGCCTTTTTATCAGATGCTCTCAGGGATTGAATCCAAAGCAATAAACAGTGGGGTAATTTTCTGGAATCTGGAAAGATTCTAAGAAGGTTTCAGGAGCAAGGGTTTTGTTGCCCTTCAGTTGCCATTTTGGGTTATTATTTACTCATACCCAGGTCTTATTTAGAATCCCAAATGTTAACAGTAAAAATTCTATTACTCGTGGTTCCTGAATCAAATAAGAGAAAGCCACCAGAAAAACCCCAATGGTTCTGTGGCTCTACAAAAACAGAAGTTATGTCGGTTGAGAAAACCTAAGCAACAAAGCCTTTCTTTTCTTAGAACTAAACCACCAGTCAATTTGGCAGTAGCATATTCCAACTAGAAATAAACACATTTATCTTTTATGGTTGAGAACAAGAATGAAACCCTAGACTGCTGCAAACAGCTTTTCTCCCTCACCAAATGAGTATGCCATGTAGGTTAATCTGCTCAGCATTTATGAATACCAACTTTGTGCAGGGGCTGCAGTGGGCAATGTGAAGATGTGAAGGTAAGTCCTAGGTTAGTCCTAAAGAAGTTTTCTTAGTATATGGCTTTGCTTTGTGTGGTTCCTGAAGAACCTGGGGAAAGTGAGAGGTAGGTCTTGGTCGTTGAATCAGTAGACCTTCTCTCTCATGAAGAGCAAGTCAAATGTAATTTGGTGGCTTCAGGCTTAAGGAAATGGGACTGTCAGAATCATCACAACATTGGCCTGAGCAACTAACTGAACTAGGCTTTCATTTAGCTTTGCACATCTTTTCTTGCAGTGCACTAATTGTTCACTGTGATTCATACATTGTTCTGACAGAATGGCAAATGGAAAACGTGGAAAGTAATTAAAATAAGTGTGTAGTTTAAATTATAATAATCTGTTGTCCTGAGCTGAATGCCATTATCAGGGGAAACAGGAAGAAGGGCTGCATTCAGGCATAGAGGACTAGTAGTTTCTGGGTTTGTCTTTATAACAAAAATTCAACTCAAGGAAATGAACTGAAGAGAGACTTGGAGCTTAACTTGATAGTTCTCAGAAGTTGAAATAAGAATTCTGTGTCATTGGTTAAGATCAGATTTTCTAGGGTGTTATCCATATATATAAATTGATTAGGAGGGCTATGATTGAATTTATACATGCTTTGCATATGATAATATAAATTTTGACTGTTAATTGAAGTAACATTGGAATGTAGGTCTTGCAAATATTCCTTATAAGTACAACTGTACATCTCTAGAATTATTTCCCATAGACTGTTTGGAAAATCAAATATTTGCCTATTTAGAATGTTTGAAAAGTGCTTTATTACAAATAGCTTACATTTATTATTATAAATATAACAATGCTTACTATAGATATTTTAGAAAACAGACAACTGTACAGAAAAAAAATTCTTTGCATTCCCATTAGGCTGATCTGTGTAGATCTTCTGGTCTTTTATTTTATTTTTTTTTAAAATATGTGTTTGTATGTTTACATAATTAGTTTTACATTGTACGGTGTTTTGTATCATGACTTTCTTCATTTTCCATTTCATTGAAACTTCTAGAAAAGTTTATTTTTAGTGACTACATAATATTTGATTTTGGGTCTGGGCCATAACTTATTCAACCTGTATATAGACATGTAGGGTTTGCCCACATTTTTGGTGCACAAACATTTGACTGCACCTTATTGACTTCTCTTACATGGATTCCTTAAAGCAGAATTTCTGGGACAAAAGGTTTGATGCCATCTTAAAAGGTTACTTTAGTACAAACGACAAATGTTGAACAGTTGAATTAAGTGGATCTCATTTTTAGAGTCAGGGTATTATTTTTGGATTATTTTTCTTCTGTTCTCATTTGGTTTTCATGGTGCTAGGGTTCTTTGGACTTTAGAACCATGAAGACCAAGATTCAAATTCTAGCTTGGCTCCTTATTAGCTACTTGATGTTGATCAAATGGTTTAGCTCCCTATCTAGTGTTCTCATCTATAAAATGGGATCAGTAGTAGGTTTTCTGTGAGGATTGAGTGCCTTTCTCTTGCTAGAGGCTCAAGAAATGCTCATTCCCTTTTCAAGGTGTGTACAGAGCTGATAAAGGTGTGGGGGCGCCTGGTGGCTCAGTGGTTAAGCTTCTGCCTTCGGCTCGGGTCATAATCCCAGCGTCCTGGGATCAAGCCCTGCATCTGGCTCCCTGCTCTGCGGGAAGCCTGCTTCTCTCCCATTCCCCCTGCTTGTGTTCCCTCTTGCTGTGTCTGTCTCTGTCAAATAAATAAATAAAATCTTAAAAAAAAAAAAAGAAATGTGAACATCAGTTAGATGATGAGGGCAACAAAAATGCTTGCAGTTATATTTTGAGATATCTGCTTCACATCATTTAAAATTTAATATGAATATTTACAGTAGACAGGGATCAAAACCATATATCATTCAGGGGTGCCTGGGTGGCTGTTGGTTAAGCGACCAACTGTTGATTTCAGCTCAGGTCATGATCTTAGGGTCGTGAGATTGAGCCCCGTGTTTGGTTCCATGCTGAGCATGGAGCCTGCTTAAGATTCTCTCTCTCCCTCTGCCCCTCCCTCCCTCCCACTTTTTCTGTCTCTAAGAACTTAGGTGCTCTGCTGTGCTGTGCTGGCAGAATCACTGGAAGTCTGCCCTCTGAGGTTCAGGAAAGCATCCATAAGAAGGTACCATACCTTGGAACTCGCCTCAAGGCGACCCAAGGGGAGGCTGGGGAAAGCCATTCATGGACATATGTGTTGCCACTGTGAAGCTGCCTGAAGGGGTGCTGGGGAAAGCTTTTGGCCACTGGGGACTGCCAGATGCTGTATGCCATAGGAACTGGTGCTGGAGAAGCTGCTTATGCCATAGGAGCAGATGCTAGTGAGACCATGTATGCTGTAGGACCTTCATGAGAGGAGCACACCCAACTAGAATAGGAATCCCTTCCTTCTCCAGTGTACCTCCAGAACCATCAAGTGACTAAACCTATTATGCCAGCTGGCAAAGGAGAAATATTAACAGATCTCAATACCATAGAGGAGGCAGTAATGGGTCTATCTGCTCCTCAGGGGCAGTACATTGATAATTGCTACAGTACAGTCCTTTGGTTACTCCACTTCCATATACACTCTGCAATAAACATTTGAACTTCTGTACAACAATGAACAAATCCTTACAAGTGAGGAAGATCTTATTCTTTTCCCAAAATGAGAGGACACACAGTCCCAGCAGTCATTGTATCTATCACTGGCTATATTCATTACTCATCAAATTCTGTCAAAGACCCACAGAATATTTTGTTTCTCACAAATGAAATTGTAAAGTTAACTTCCAACAACTTGTATATAAAATAAAGATGAGGAGATAGAAGAAGAAAATTGTTAGCATATATAAATATACACATACATGTGGCAAGCAAAGAGAAAATATGCAAAGCTACTCTAGATCTTGTTTCTCTAAATGGTGATAAGGCTGTAATTGATACCAGTGGCGTTATTTTATTTCCTCTTCCTTCCTGCTAGAACCTCAACTGGTTGGGGTTATCTGGTGGAGTAACCCAAACCTTCCTGAAGGCTCTGACTCCTCAATTAGCCTGCATTTTGTTTGGTTGCTATAGTTTTACATTAAGCTTTACTATTGTTCTTGGAAATGTGGAGAGACACTGCAAAAAATCTCCTGTGTTCCAGAAATAGTTCTTTTTGCCCTCATTTGTAGCAACAGCCTAATTTTCCCTTGGTAATTGGAATCAATTACTCCAGCCAGAAGAGTAATCTTTTTTTTTTCCCCCTGCTTGTTGGTTTAGTGGCATAGACCTAAAATGGCCAGGCCAATCTCATTTTCTAATTCAATGGAACCATTGTTGTGCCCTCTGGTTGAAGCATTGCCCCCTTGTGAACTAAGACCTCCAAACTAGCAGAGCTCAAGTTGCCAGGACAGGAAGCAACAATTCTGGGAGTGATTTATTAGCTATAATAATAAGAGGAGCCACTCCCATGTGTAGGGTCCTAACTAGTGTCATAAATGAGTCTTGTGTAGGGTCCTAACTAGTGTCATAAATGAGTCTTCAGTAAATTACTCCATCTTTCAACTAGCCAGTTTATTTTATGGGTATAAGCCCATTGCTGCACTTTGCTGTGGAATAAGTTCATTGGTCAGAAGCAACAATATGAAGAATGCTATGACTATGTATAATACAGTTTGTGGGTTTATGGATGGTGATGCTCCACTGCCACCTTCCCACTTCAGCAGGGCAGGCAAATCCATATTCAGAATAAGTGTCTATTGCAGTGATGATGAATTTATGCTCCATCCATGTTGGATGGAGTTCATTGTAATCAACCTGCCACCTGGTAGTGTCTGTACTCCTGGAAAATGGTGCCTTAACTGGGGGTCAGTGCTAATCTCAACTATTGACAGAATTAATCACACTTAGCCTAGTCATTTCTAGGGAAAGTCCATGCTGTTGAGCATATGCATAGCCTTCATAGTCACTTTGTTCATGGTTCCATTGAGAAAGCCCTGGGGTAATTGGGGGAAGAGAATAACTGGCATCATTTTGCCATCTGATTACTAAGAGCTTCTCTGCAGTGGATAAATATGGGGATTCTTGTGGAACACAAATATCTTTCTCAGTCACCGGTGTCATAGGAAGCCAAGGGTTGAGAGAGAGGAGGCAATGCAACTGGAGTTGTGTTAAATAGGTCTGAGTGACTTGTTAATACAGCTTGTCGAGTAGAATACGACACTACTAACCAATGCCAGGGGAGGACTCCAACTACATGGATGATAGCAAAGATCACAAATGTTAGCCACCAGGAATGGAACTCAAACAGTTCTACCCCACTATATCTTAGCATTGGAGTCACCAAGGAAGACACAACACTGTCATGCACTGGATAGAACAGTGCTTTTCTTACATAGAGAAGAGACAGAGCAAGATCAGTTCTAGTAGTGTGCTTTGGTCTCTCATGGCTAGAGGCTGCCCCTGGCAGCCAATGCAGGACAATTGACTTATATGCACCTCTGTCATGCCTTAGCAGAAGGACTTCTCCCCCACTACCATGGAGTCTGAAATACTGAAAGCTAGGGCTATGCCTTTGGGTTATTGATGCACACACTTAAGGAGAACAAAGGAGTAGACATAGAGCCAAAAACAGGAAAAGATAATACCACATAAGGCAATAAGCCCAGCACAGGCTGCATGAACTCTTTATCTCTTGAGAAAGACATGTTCCAGACCCACGGCCCATTCTAACTTGGCTAAGTTGGGGTCAAAAGACTGTGCCCATGAAACTGCCTTTCCCAGCACAACTTTTTTATACCTTCCAAATCTGCTTCATTTTTGTTTTATGATAGGTAGATTGCTATTGCACACGCTTAACCTATGGCTAGAAAGCACTCAGTTCATCATGGGGAGCTCAGGCCTCATGCTCACCTGCTGTCCCATGGTTAGGAGTTCAGTCTCTATCAGGGCCCAGTAGCAACCCAAAAGATGTTTCTCAAAAGAATAATAGTTATCTACAGAAAAGGGCATACATTTTTTCCATAATCCTAGTGGCCTGCATTGTGAGGCCCCTATTGGTACTTGCCAGAGGTTCTAACCAACATCCCTATTTGCCTCAGAGATTTCAACTGTCATTGAATTTGCTTTGCTAGATAGTAAAGGTCAAGTGGTAGAGAGGCTTGTACTGCAATTTGAACTTACTGCAGTGCCTTTTCTTGTTCTGGGCACCACTTTAAATTGGTAGACTTGTGTGTGGCTCTCTAAAGGAGTTAAAGTAGCACACTGAAATGTGGTATATGTTGCTTCCAAAATTAAAAAAAGGCCTCTCAATCACTGTGCCTTTAATTTGGTGGTAGTTGGTATGAAGTGCAAGAACTTATTTTTAACCTTGGAGGAAATATCTCAACTTGTTCCAGACCGTTGAACCCCTAAAAACTTCACTGAGGTGGTGGTGTGGGGGTTCTGAAATTTTCGGGGGTTTATTGCCCATATGTCTTACTAAGACATTAAGTATTTGCTCCTTCCTGCTCGTTAGATCCCATCAGCATAATCTTGTCAGTGTAGTGTGAAGTTAGTGGAACATCAAGACAAACAAGATCTCTGCATATTATATTATGGCAGAGAGCAAGAAAATTTATTGGGTATTTCCTTTTTTCCAGTGTGCAAACACTCCAGCAAATGGCTATACATCCTTTGGGGAAGATTTGGAGGAATTTATAGTGAGAAATTATGGTCTCTTTTGAGGCAAATTTCATCACAAATTCAAATAGCCACGAAATATACAGTTTCCCTGAAGCAAGACTGTGAAGGTATACTGTCTTCCCTTTGAAGTAAAACCATTTCTGATGGTCTTGGCAAATTACTATGGAAAGAAAGGCATTAGTTACATACCATGTGACGGACTATTTGCTTTAGTAAAGATACTGCGTCTAGGTCAGCAGCTACATTTATAGTCACTACTTGATTAAGACTGTGATAATCCACAGTCATTCTCCAAAATCTATCTGATTTCTGCACAGGCCACATTGGTGAGTTAAGTGGGTATGTGATAGGTACCCCATCGCTTCTTTCAAGACTTTGATGGGGACATTAATCTCTGAAATTCCCCCAGGGTTACTATCTTGGTAGGGAGGGGAAGTTCCAATAACTTTCACCCATAGAGATACTTCCATTTGCCAAATGTGTCTATTCTAATTATACATTCAGAAATTGAGGAATAACTGCAAGGTAGGTCCATGGGCAAGATGGGCCCACTGTAATTTGAAATTCATGTAAGACTCCCATCTATCACATAAGCACTACGAGCCCCACATATAGCTCACAGTGATATTGTTGGTCTCTTAGAAATTAGTGTCAGTTCAGAGCCAGTGTTTAGTAATTTTTGAAAGATTTGGGTGTTTCCTTTTTTCAGTGTATAGACATTGTAGTAAATGGCCACAGTCTTTTAGGGAAAACTTGGGGGAATATTTATAGTGAGAACTCATGGTCTCTTTTGAGGCAAATTCCATCACAAACTTAAATAGCTAGGAAATATATAAGGATTAACATCTTTATCTGAAACTCTGTTTTATTGGTTAATTTATCAATAGTGTGGTAAACATTTCCTCCAAAAGATACAGCAACAGGAGAAAACATTTGCCTGACTTTTCCAGCTGAAATTAAGGTCTGGGCCATTTCAAGGGCATCATCACTCAAACCCTGGTTCTTTGCAGACTTGCAGAATAATATTTATAATGACCCAGACCTGATATTGGAAACAATAAAATGAAAGCCAAAAGAATCATTCTCTTACAGACCAGAAAGCAGCCGATTATTATGACAAAGGTCTTTGCAGCCAGCAAAGGTCAACTTGTCACCTTTGTTCTAGCTGCAAATCCTTTTCAACGAGTTGCCTTTGAAAAGTTATTTAGGGCAATAGACCAAACATGTGCTTCCTGACTATCTGAAAAGACAAAGCAGTAGTGAGCCTAGACATTTGAAATATAAAAGCTGACCAATTTAAGGTGAGCAGAATGCTCCCCAATGTTGCAAATGACATACTGGATAAAGGGTTAGTATCCAAAATCTATAAAAAAATTATCAAATTCAATGCCCCAAAAACAATTAATCCAGTTAAGAAATGGGCAGAAGACATGAATAGACACTTTTCAAGGAAGACATTCATATGGCTAACAGACACGTGAAAAGATGCTCAACATCACTCATCATCAGGGAAATATAAATCAAAACCACAATGAGATATCAGCTCACACCTGTCAGAATGGCTAGAATTAACAACACAAGAAACGACAGGTGTTGTCAAGGATGCAGAGAAAAGGGAACCCTCTTACACTATTGGTGGGAATGCAAACTGGTGCAGCCACTCTGGAGAACAGTGTGGAGGTTCCTCAAAAAGGTAAAATTAGAACAATTCCGCCAGTAGGTATTTACACAAAGTATACAAAAATACAGATCTTTTTTGAAGGGGTACATGCACTCTGATGTTTATAGCAGCATTATCAACAATAGCCAAACTATGGAGAAAGCCCAAATGTCCATCAAATGATGAATGGATAAAGAAGATGTGATATATACACAATGGAATATTACTCAGCCGTCAAAAAGAATGAAATCTTGCCATTTGCAATGACATGGATGGAACTAGAGTGTATTATGCTAAGTGAAATAAGAGAAAGACTAGTTAGAGAAAGACTAACTGAACTAAGTCAGAGAAAGATAACATATGATCTCACTCATATGTGGAATTTAAGAAAGAAAACAGAACATATGGGAAGGGGTTTGGGAAAGGGTGAGAAAGAAAAAAACCGTAAGAGACTCTTAACTATAGAGAACAAACAAACAGGGTTGATAGAGGGAGGTGGGTGGGGGGATGGGCTAGATGGGTGTTGTGATGAGCACTGGGTGTTGTATATAAGTGATGAATCAATGAATTCTACTCCAGAAACCAATATTACACCATATGTTAACTAAGTAAAATTTAAAATTAAAAAAGAAAGGTGACCAATTTAAGGTGAGCAAGATGTTCCACAGTGTTGCCAAGTTAGGGAAAAACTCAAATCCACACTTGATCCCTAGAGCCTAGTTGAAAACTGTATATTCATTTGTTCACCCCATTGCCTATTTTACTGGTTCTACAAATTACACCTACAGAGCTTGGCTTGAGGGTCATCCTTCTCTTTCTGAATGTACAGTGTTACTGCTAATGAGCAAGGACATAGGACTTGGCTCAAAGTGGGTGTGAAGCAAAGAGCTTTGGAGAAACCACAAACTGGAAAACTTGACAAGTAATTGACAGCTTAGCAGCCTATGCAAGCGCTGTCCAGAAGCCTGCTTCTGCAAGTACAGAGGCATAGCATTACTTTCCTGGGAGGAAAGATGACCTTTGAAATTATGTGCTAGAAGCTTTCACAGTTCAGACTGGGCTGCCCATTTGAGGGAATAACTTATTTAAAATGTCTCATTTGAAATCTTTATTGCTAAAGTTCATTTGTCTAAGGCCTCTTTTAAGAATAATCTCGTTTCTAGTTTTAGATAATTTTAAAATCATTGGTTTCTCTTCTTCTTTTCTTTGATTTATTTTATTTTTTAAATTTTATTTTATTTTATTATGTTATGTTAGTCACCATACAGTACATCAATAGTTTTTGATGTAGTGTTCCATGATTCATTGTTTTCATATAACACGCAGTGCTCCATGCAATACGTGCCCTCTTTAATACTCATCACTGGGCTAACCCATTCCCCCACCCACTCCCCTCTAAAACCCTCAGTTTGTTTCTCAGAGTCCATAGTCTCTAAAACCCTTAGTTTGTTTCTCAGAGTCCATAGTCTCTCATGGTTTGTCTCCTCCTCCGATTTCCCCCCCTTCATTTTTCCCTTCCTTCTCCTAATGTCCTCCATGCTATTCCTTATGTTCCACAAATAAGTGAAATCATATGATAATTGACTTTCTCTGCTTGACTTATTTCACTTAGCATAATCTCCTCCTGTCCCATCCATGTTGATGTAAAAGTTGGGTATTCATCCTTTCTGATGGCTGAGTAATATTCCATTGTATATATGGACCACATCTTCTTTATCCATTCATCTGTTGAAGGGCATCTCAGCTCTTTTCACAGTTTGGCTCTTGTGGACATTGCTGCTATGAACATTGGGGTGCATATGGCCCTTCTTTTCACTACATCTGTGTCTTTGGGGTAAATACCCAGGAGTGCAATTGCTGGGTCATAGGGTAGCTCTATTTTTAAATTTTTTAAGGAACCTCCACACTGTTTTCCGAAGCGGCTGTACCAACTTGCATTCCCACCAACAGTGTAAGAGGGTTCCCCTTTCTCCACAACCTCTCCAACATTTGTTGTTTCTTTCCCTGTCCGTTTTTGCCATTCTATCTGGTGTAAGGTGGTATCTCAATGTGGTTTTGATTTGAGTTTCCCTAATGGCTAATGATGATGAACATTTTTTCATGTGTCTCTTAGCCATTTGTATGTCTTCTTTGGATAAGTGTCTGTTCATGTCTTCTGCCCACTTTTTGACCTGACTGTTTGTTTTTTGGGTGTTGAGTTTGAGAAGTTCTTTATAGATCTTGGATACCAGCCCTTTGTCTGTAGTGTCATTTGCAAATATCTTTTCCCATTCTGTGGGTTGCCTCTTTGTTTTGTTGACTGTTTCCTTTGCTGTACAGAAGCTTTTTATCTTGATGAAGTCCCAAAAGTTCATTTTTGCTTTTGTTTCACTAGCTTTTGGAGATGTATCTTGAAAGAACTTGCTGTGGCCAATGTCAAAGAGGTTACTGCCTATGTTCTCCTCTAGGATTTGGATGGATTCCTGTCTCACATTGAGGTCTTTCATCCACTTTGAGTTTATCTTTGTGAATGTTGTTAGAGAATGGTTGAGTTTCATTCTTCTGCATGTGGCTGTCCAATTTTCCCAGCACCATTTACTGAAGAGACTGTCTTTTTTCCATTGCATGTTTTTTCCTGCTTTGTCAAAAATTATTTGACCATAGAGCTGAGGGTCCATATCTGGGTTCTCTGTTCTGTTCCATTGGTCTATATGTCTGTTTTTGTGCCAGTACCATGCTGTCTTGGTGATCACAGCTTTGTAATATAGCTAGAAATCGGGCAACGTGATGCCCCCAGCTTTGTTTTTCTTTTTCAACATCTCCTTGGCGATTCAGGGTCTTTTCTGATTCCATACAAATTTTAGGATTGTTTGTTCCGGCACTTTGAAAAATGTCATTGGAATTTTGATCAGG
Source organism: Phoca vitulina (assembly GCF_004348235.1). Lineage (NCBI taxonomy): Eukaryota > Metazoa > Chordata > Mammalia > Carnivora > Phocidae > Phoca > Phoca vitulina. The sequence continues at coordinate 657,408 of NW_022589713.1, read as the reverse complement.
ATGGCATTGAAGGTATAGATTGCTCTGGGTAGCATAGACATTTTAACAATGTTTATTCTTCTGATCCATGAGCAGGGAATATTTTTCCATCTTTTTGTGTCTTCTTCAATTTCTTTCATGAGTGTTTTGTAGTTCCTAGAGTATAGATCCTTTACCTCTTTGGTTAGGTTTATTCCGAGGTATCTTATGGTTTTTGTTGCTATTGTAAATGGAATCGTTTCTCTAATTTCTGTTTCTACAGTTGTGTTGTTAGTGTATAAGAAAGCAACTGATTTCTGTGCATTGATTTTGTATCCTGCCACATTACTGAATTGCTGTATGAGTTCTAGTAATTTGGGGGTGGAGTCTTTTGGGTTTTCCACCTAAAGTATCATGTCGTCTGCAAAAGAGAGAGTTTGACTTCTTCTTTGCCAATTTGAATACCTTTTATTTCTTTTTGTTGTCTGATTGCTGTTGCTAGGACTTCTAGTACTATGTTGAACAATAGTGGCGAGAGTGGGCATCCTTGACGTGTTCCTGATCTTAAAGGGAAAGGCTCTCAGCTTTTCCCCATTGAGGATGGTATTCGCTGTGGGTTTTTCATAGATGGATTTTATGAACTTGAGGATGTTCCCTCTATCCCTATACTCTGAAGAGTTTTAATCAGGAAAGGATGCTGTATTTTGTCAAATGCTTTTTCTGCATCAATTGAGAGGACCATATGGTTCTTCTCTCTCCTCTTATTAATGTGTTCTATCACATTGATTGATTTGCAAATGTTGAACCACCCTTGCATCCCGGGGATAAATCCCACTTGGTCATGGTGGATGATCCTTTTCATGTATTGTTGGATCCTATTAGCTAGGATTTTGTTGAGGATTTTGGAATCCGTATTCATCAAGGATATCGGTCTGAAATTCTCCTTTTTGATGGGGTCTTTGCCTGGTTTGGGGATTAAGGTAATGCTGGCCTCATAGAATGAGTTTGGAAGTTTTCCTTCTGTTTCTATTTTTTGAAACAGCTTCAGGAGAATAGGTATTATTTCTTCTTTGAATGTTTGGTAGAATTCCCCAGGGAATTCATCAGGCCCTGGACTCTTGTTTTTTGGGAGGTTTTTGATCACTGCTTCAATCTCGTTGCTGATTATTGGCCTATTCAGGTTGTCAGTGTCTTCCTGTTTCAGTCTTGGCAGCTTATAGGTTTCCAGGAAGGCCTCCATTTCATCCAGATTGCTCAATTTATTGGCATCTAGTTGTTGATAATAATTTCTAATACTTGTTTCTATTTCCTTGGTGTTAGTCATGATCTCTCCCCTTTCATTCATAATTTTATCAATTTGGGTCCTTTCTCTTTTCTTTTGGATAAGTCTGGCCAGTGGTTTATCGATCTTATTAATTCTTTCAAAGAACCAACTTCTAGTTTTGTTGATCTGATCTACTGTGTTTCTGGTTTCTAATTCATTGATTTCTGCTCTAATTTTAATTATTTCTCTTCTAATGCGTGGCTTAGGCATCATTTGTTGCTTTTTCTCTAGTTCTTTAAGGTGTGAGTTAGTTGGTGAATTTGGGATTTTTTGTTTTTTTGAGTGAGGCTTGGATGGCTATGTATTTCCCCCTTAGGACCACCTTTGCAGTGTCCTATAGGTTTTGGACCGATGTGTTTTCGTTCTCATTGATTTCCATGAATTGTTTAAGTTCTTCTTTGATTTCCTGGTTGACCCAAACATTCTTGAGCAGAGTGGTCTTTAGCTTCCAAGTGTTGGAATTTCTGCCAACTTTTTTCTTGTGATTGAGTTCCAGTTTTAAAGCATTGTGGTCTGAGAATATGCAGGGAATAATCTCAATCTTTTGGTATCGGTTGAGACCTGATTTGTGACCCAGAATATTGTCTATTCTGGAGAAAGTTCCATGTGCGCTCGAGAAGAATGAGTATTCTGTTGTTTTAGGGTGGAATGTTCTGCAAATATCTATGAGGTCCATCTGGTCCAGTGTATCATTAAAAGCTTTTGTTTCCTTGCTGATTTTCTGCTTAGATGATCTGTCCATTGCTGAGAGTGGAGTCTTGAGGTCTCCTACAATTAACGTATTGTTATCAATATGACTGTTTTGGTTAACAGTTGGCTTATGTAGATGGCTGCTCCCATGTTGGGGGCATAGTTATTTACAATTGTTAGATCTTCTTGTTGGATAGACCCTTTAAGAATGATATAGTGTCCTTCTGTGTCTCTAATTACAGACTTTAGTTTAAAACCTAATTTGTCTGATATAAGAATTGCTACCCCAGCTTTCTTTTGAGGTCAGCTGGCATGGAAGTTGGATCTCCATCCCTTCGCTTGCAGTCTGGATGTATCTTTAGGTTCTAAATGAGTCTCATGTAGGCAGCATATGGATGGGTCCTGTCTTTTTATCCAATCTGCAACCCTGTGCCATTTTATGGGAGCGTTTAGGCCATTCACATTGAGAGTGATTATTGAAAGATATGAATTTATTGTCATCATGTTGCCTGTGAAGACCTTGTTTTTATAGATTGTCCCTGTAAATTTCTTTTCTATATCACTCTTGGCTTCTTTCTCCTTTTATAGACCCCTCCCCCCCTTAATATTTCTTGCAGGGCCGGGTTAGTGGTCACATATTCTTTCAGTTTCTGCCAGTTGTGGAAGCTCTGCATCTCTCCATCCATTCTAAATGACAGCCTTGCCGAATAAAGTATTCTTGGCTGCATGTTCTTCTCATTTAGTACCCTGAATATGTCTTGCCAGGCCTTTCTGGCTTGCCAGGTCTCTGTGGATAGGTCTGACATTATTCTGATGTTCCTCCCTCTGTACGTAAGGAATCTCTTCCCCCTAACTGCCCTTAAGATGGTTTCCTTGGTTCTAAGATTTGCAAGTTTTACTATTACATGCCAGGGTGTTGGCCTGTTTTCCTTGATCTTGGGAGGGGTCCTCTCTGCCTCTAGGACGTGAATGTTTGTTTCATTCCCCAGATTAGGGAAGTTCTCAGCTACGATTTGCTCAAATACATCTTCTAGTCCTCTCTCTCTCTCTCCACTCCCTCCGGGATTCCAATTATTCTGACATTGGAACGCTTCATGGTGTCACTTATTTCTCTGATTCTATTTTCATGGATTCTGAGTTGTTTTTCCCTGGCCTCCTCTTTTCCCTTTTTATCTATTATATTGTCTTCCAGGTTGCTTATTCGTTCTTCTGCCTCACTTACCCTAGCTGTTAGATTATCTAGATTGGATTGGATCTCATTGATAGCATTTTAAGTTCTGCCAATTCAGCTTTCATTTCTGCCCTTAGAGACTCTATGTTGCCATTAATAGATTTCTCCATTCTAGCCATTGTCTTCACAATTGCTAGCCTGAATTCCATCTCCGACATCTTGGTTATATCTGCATCCATTTGTAAATCTGCAGCATAAGTCATAATCTCTGAGTCTTTTCTATTTTGGGGGTTCCTCTTCCTAGTCATTCTGTTGATGGGTGTTTGAGGGAATGTATAGAGTCCAAATTATTGACCAGAACCCAAGCAAGATGCACCTGTTTTCTTGGGACTTTAGGGTTGCTGGCCTCTTGTTTTCCCAGCCTGTCTTCTGGGGGAGGGTCCTGCTGCGCTGTTACTCAGGCAACCCTGTTTGGGCGGAGTTGCCCTGCGCCCGTGTGGAGGGGGATGGGCTCAGCGGGAATCAGTTTTTGGGGCTTTTGTTTTCTGGCGGCTTTCCCTGGCAGCTTTCTGCATCTCTTCCGTGAGTCAGAGAAGAAGAGACCGTTTCCAACCCTCTGCCTCAGAGCAGAGAGACTGCAGTCTGTTCTTCAGTGAGCTCTTCAGGCCACACTGTCTCTGTTTCTGTCCATGCTGCTATAGGGTTGTGCATCCCGCCGCATCGCCCCTAGTCCTGCCTCCAGGTCAGGGCACGTCTCTGCCCTTCGTGCTTCTAAAACCGCCAGCCGCTCCCAGTTCCCCATGACCCCGCCGCTCGGGGTTTCTGCCTGGGGGCTGCCCTAAAGTCCTTTCCCCGTCGCTACTGGTCTGCGAGTCTGTGCCCCCTCCCAGCGCGCGATGCTGTCACTCACTGGCGGTGTAGGATCCCCCCGGCCAGGCACCCTCCCGCTGCTGTTTATCCTCCAATATCTGCTCGCAGAATCAGGGCTCCCTGCTTCGTACCTCAAAACCAACCGCCTGCGATATTCTGCTTGTAGAGATCCAGATCTTCTTACATCTCAGTCTGGTTTCGTGGGTGCTCAGAGTGGTCTGGTAGATATCCAGCTCAATTCTGGGGACCAGTTGACATACGGTCCCCTACTCCTCCGCCATCATTCCTTCTCTCCTCCATGAAAGCAGTTTTAAAAAGCAAGCCAGATCCAAGCTTTAATCAGATGAAATGTCAAACAAGTATATATTGGATGGAGAGATGAACCATGAGAGACTATGGACTCTGAGAAACAAGCAGGGTTTTAGAGGGGAGGGGGAAGGGGGGATTGGTTAGCCTGGTGATGGGTATTAAGGAGGGCACATACTGCATGGAGCACTGGGTGCTATATGAAAACAATGGATCGTGGATCACCACATCAAAAACTAATGATGTATTGTATGGTGACTAACATAACATAATAAAATTAAAAAAAAAAAAGTGTCCAACTCTTGGTTTCAGCTCTGGTCATAATCTCAGGGTCCTGGGGTCGAGCCCTACATCGAGCTCCATGCTCAGCAGGGAGTCTGCTTGAGATTCCTTTCCCTCTCCCTCTGCCCCTCCCCTCGCTCATGCTTGCTCTCTCTCTCTAAAATAAATAAATCTTTAAAAGGAAAAAAAAAACTGCTTTCATGTATTTAAAAATAGTAAACATTGGTGATGTTGCATTACTGGAACTTTTTTTCCTTCCACTCTTCATCTCTGACCACTGTCACTAATTACAAAATATGAAATGAACAAAAAACAAGACTAGGAGAATGAATTCTATGACATACCTGACATACTGTGCACAGGATGTCACATTTTAGAAACCCATTTATATTTTTAAGATCCACGATCACATTAGAATATTATGGCACACAGCTTTAGTAATCAGCTTTTATTGATTTTGAAAACAGTAATCATACAGAGACAATTTTCTTTCTTTTTTAAAAAATTTTATTTATTTGACAGAGAGCACAAGCAGGGTAAGTGAGAGCGGGAGGAGGAAAAGCAGGCTCCCCACTGAGCAGGGAGCCTGACACAGGGCTTGACCCCAGGACCCTGGGATTACGACCGGAGCGGAAGGCAGACACATAACCGGAGACAATTTTCTATACTTAATTTTTTTCCTGATCTTTTCCAGGTAAATATCTATATAATCTGTGGCCATAATGTGTAGTATAGCTTTCAAAGAATTCCATGTGTTGGTGCATTCATTTCAGAATCATATATTCCACAGCTTTGGACCTATGCTCAATAATATTTGTCACATACAATTCCGTCTTAAGAAATTTCTTTCTTGGGGCACCTGGGTGGCTCATTCGTTAAGTGTCTGCCTTAGGCTCAGGTCATGATCCCAGGGTCCTGGGATAGAGCCCCACGTCGGGCTCTCTGCTCAGCAGGAACCCTGCTTCTCCCTCTCCCACTGCCCCTGCTTGTGTTCCCTCTCTTGCTGTCTCTCTCTGTTTGTCTGAAATAAATAAAATCTTTAAAAATAAAATAAGAAATTTCTTTCTCTTGGCTTAGTACTGTTAATTGTCATTTGACTCTTGGGGTAGAGGGAGGCATTTAATAATAATATAAATAATCAACTTGCTACGTACTTCTAGAAATGCCTTAATATTCATAATTTGAGGCACTGTAAAATGCTGTTTACCTGTTTCAGGAAGGATAGGGATTTATTTTGGGGAGAAAAGAGAATCATCTTCAGGTGATATATGGTAAAACACTAGTGGGAGGAGAGCCCAAGATACATATAGGCATTCATAGACCACCTTTCAGTTACACTGAATAGGCCTTGGTCTCTAAGTTCAAGCAAATGGAAATTTAAGTGAAGAAGGAACCTGCACAGGTGATCTGTTAGTTGGAGAAGACATGGGCAAATATCTTTTTTTAAATTTTATTTTTAATTTTTTAATTTTTATTTTTTAATTAGCATATAATGTATTATTTGTTTCAGGGGTACAAGTGTGTGATTCATCAGTCTTACACAATTCACAGAGCTCACCATAGCACATACCCTCCCCAGTGTCTATCACCCATTTGGGCAAATATCTTGATCTCTGAGGTAGAAAACGGTAGATTCTGGTAGAATAGAACCTGGTAATAGATTCTGGTAGAATAGTAGAATAGAACCAGTATAGAGTCTCTAAGGAAACTCTTGGTAACTTAATGAATAAAACATTGGCTAGCTATTTAGAGGTACTTTCTATTAGGTTGAATCACCTGAAATTGGTGATATTGGAAGATTTTTGTCTTAATAAGATTCAGCCTACTGACTACTGTGTTTTGATATTAACAAAGCATTTTTTAAAAAGCTTTCCAAGAGTGAGATGATGAAATCTAACCTGAGTTAGCTGCTTCAGCCCTAGTGTATAGATAATGGCTCAGTGTCACCTTGACTGGTGTGTCTTGCTGAGTTCTAAAATAAAGGGCTCTAACTTTGGCTCCAGCCTGTCCAGTGTTTTCATCAGTGTCTTAGGTAAAGCTAAACAAAGCAGACTTATTAAATTTAGAGGGAACATGAATTAAGAAGTATAACTAATGCTGAGTTTAGACTGCAAATGATCTCAACTAACTGAATCTCAAGGCTGATTCAAAAATTAAGTAAATAGCAATGGATGGAGTTTCCTAAATTGAGATTTATTTAGTTCACTGGCTCTTATTGAGTCCCTACCATGTACTAGACACTAATCCAGGTCTTGGCTTTACAGTGATGAACAACCCTGCCAGGGTCCTGCTTTGATGCTTGGGCTAAAAAAATAGACAAAGACCAAATTTCCCCTCACCAAAATAGGAAAGGAGAAGAAAGATCCACAGTGCAGCAGGTTCTTGGGAAAAAATCTGGAGGCTTTTGATCATTAGGAGCTTCAATGCCTCAGACTTTCTGGATGTGTTAGGAATTGTACTAAAATTGTTAAGCATGTGGTATGTTTGCTAAAAGAAAAAGAGCCAATGAAATCTTAGGATTTGTTTTCATAAAGGCAATGTTCAGCCCTTTGGAAGTGATTTGACCACAGTTTTCTGGGCCTTTCAGACCACCCAAGGGTCATTCAGGGGTGGGGTGGGGTGGGGTGGGGTGGGTGGGAGGGATAACATTATAAAAGGGATGTTGACAAACTAGAGTGTGCCTAGACAAGGGGAATCAGGATATCGGTGGATCTGGAAGTCATGTATTTTAAGAAATAGCTGAAGGAACTGTAGAAAAATGCACACTAACGGGAGACATGCTAATTGCCTTTAAATATTTGAAGAGCTGACAAGTAGACAGGGAAGGAGCTTATTCTTTGTTGCCGCACTTAGCAGAAATAGCATAAAGCAATGGAAATTTCAGGAAGAGAAATTTTTATTTGGTATCATAATGACACTTCTCAGATATAGAAGCTGTCCATTACTGGGACACATGGTGCTTGAGGTAGTGAGCTTCCTGTCTTTGGAAGTATTTAACCAGAGGCTGGTTGATTCTTGACCAGGGGCAGCAAGGCAGCATTCCTGCATTGGATAAGAGGTAGGAGGAGGTGCCTTGGTAGTGTATTTTCAGCTCCATATCTGTGATTCTTGTGGTGTAATTTGCATGTATTTATGTGGAGATGCAGGTACTGTGTAGGTTTTCTTTTATCCCCAAAGGAAAAAAGACCAGTCTAAGTTGGATTTAGAGGTAGGTTACCTCCAAATTTTTGGGACCAGTCTAAGAGTTGGAGAGTCTTTACACATTAGGTAGCGAAATGTTAGGAAGGGGTGAGGAGTGGGCCATGAGACTATTCCAACTGGTTTTATGTCCATGACCATAACTGGGAGCAGGCAAGGCTCCAGTACAAGAAGGTGAGATTTTACTCCAGTTACCAATCCTAGACTCTGGGGTGGGAGTGGCGTGTTGGTTAGGACTGTTGGTTGCATAGACAGAAACCCCAACTCAAATTGCCTTAAACTAAAAAGAGATTTACTGACTCATATAACTAAAAAGTCCAGGGGTTGATCCGACTTTAGGCATGACTGAATCCAGATGCTCCAACCATCTGTCTCCCTTCTTCCCTCCCTTTTGTTTTCCTCTGTGGGCTTACATCTGCCATCTAGAAGGGTACCTGACAGGATAGATAATCTAACAAAGATTTGCTGAATGCATACATGAATGAGCCTGCCTGCTCGGCAACCCCAGTTAAAGGCCCCATAGCCAAAGTCCCAGATGGACTTTAGTTTGGCCAGACTTGGACATATGCTTGACTTTAAACCAATCGCTAGCGATGGGGAGGATGGAACACACTGATTGATTAGGCCATTAGGCTGGACAGACTAGACCTGGGAGTTATCGATATCTGGTTGCATTTTATTCTCCATCTTTTCTGTAGGCTCTTTAAGGGGAGAGGGGAGGCCCTCTTACTTTTTTTTTTTTTTTTGTCCCCATGGAGACTAGTACTAAGTGCATCGTTTTTAGTCAGCAAGTGTTTATTCTTTTCCTCTAATCCATAATGGCTCTTAATAAGCAAAGGTACTGAAATAACTGAATTGTGGCATCTTTTTTGAAAACTGTGCAACAAAAGATTTGAATGAATTCAGAATTTGATATATTGCTTCCAAATAATTTTCATGTGGTAAATTAAAAATAAATTCATTTTGCATGAATATAAGTGGTAAATAGGAATTCTGAATTCATTCTACTCACCACAGAAAGTTATCCTTTCAGCTTTTTCCATGTAATTAAAAGACTAAAATTGAATGAATATTTCCTGCAAGAGGAATAATTTTCATGGCAAAGCTTTATCTTTCCATTGAGGGTATCTGACTTCTATCCCTGGAACAAAATTAAGGAATGATTAATTTTTTTTTTTATATGCTTTCAGACAATTTTTAGCTCCTTTATAGGAGGAGGGCTGGGTTGTGTGGATACTAGAAAATGGTACAGAAAATGAACTTGAGCAAGTAAAGAGAACTTTACAAGTAGGATTATTTTTAAATGTTTTGTGGAGGCAGCCACCCTGGCCTCGGGCCACCCCGCCCCCTACTGCTACTGGGAAGTGGAGTCAGTGGGCTCTTCTTTTTAAACCTATGGGGAGCAGAATGAACACTGGAATGTTTCAGTGATTTGGACTGCAAGGATATGATGGGAAATATCCTGATACAGTGTTTAGGGAACTATGTTTTTCTAACAGCAAAAGGAAATGATTCTTTTCCCTCAGAGAATCCTTCCATTTTATATTTGAAATGGCCTTGCAATGATGCAACAGAACTAAAATCTGTGTGGATTCTTTTTTCTTCCAGTCTAATTTAACAGAAAACTGAAATATACTCATGTTTGGTGGAAATTAAGTGTATTTGCAGTATATTTATTCTACGTGGTCACTCTTTAGTTTTTTTTTTTTAAGATCTTATTTATCTGAGAGAGAGAGACAGAGAGAGCGACAGAAGGCATCAGCGGGGAGGAGAGGGAGAAGCAGGCTCCCCATTGAGCAGGGAGCCCGACATGGCACTCTATCCCAGGACCCTGGGATCATGACCTGAGCCGAAGGCAGATGCTTAACTGAGTGAGCCACCCAAGTGCCCCCACTCTTTAGTTTTTTAATCATGTTCTTCCCATGTCATTATTACAGTATTCTCTGATACTGTAAGATATATGATGATTAAGAAAAAAACCAAACCATGAGACTAACACCTCTAATGGAAACAGGCCTGTCATTATTTTATAGGTAGAGCTGGTATTAGAGTAAGAATCAACAGAGACTACATTGATAAATATAACTCTAGCATTCAAAATGAACAGATATTAAACATCATTTTACTTGTGTATATATTTATCTTTTATTAAATCTTGTCTTTCTCCATCAGCTTCTCATAATTGAGATAAGATAACTGTTAGAGGGAATGAAAATGAGGATAACATTGTACTGCAGTATAACCAGAACATGTTGAAGAGTTTTATGAGTGTTGTTTTATTTGTATTCTGTATTTATATGACGGCTACAGATGTTACCATTATTCTCACCTATTAAGGCAGATGATATTTGTGGTGGAAAACATGTATATAATTAACTACTTGGAAATACTGAATTTTATAGCTAGATGGAAAAGTCTACTTAATAGGTCTAAGTATCTTGTAATTTTCTATTCAAAAGTCTAATTATCTAAAGAACATCAGAACCACTACTACCAAAAGAACTGAACAAATTAAAGGCATGACTAGTGACTTCCTATTGGTTTGACAAATAATCTTACACTAAGGAGCAGAGAAGTCTATCTAGGAGATTGAGCGGATTGCTTGTTCCAACCTTCCACTTTTATGCTTGTAGTGTTTTGTAAGGGCTGTCAAATGACACTTTCCACTTGAGGAAATCATAGCTTAGTGCCTTCAGAATCTCTACAATTACCACTTGGGTATTAAAATGCTTCTCTAGCTGGGCTTTAAGCTATAAGTGCAATAGGTGGAAAAGGGCACATGGAACATTTTATAAACTCGAACATTTGTTTTTTAAACTAGCCTCTCTCCGAGAATTTTTATTGTAATTCTGAACATTAGGTGCATCATGGCAAATTTTAGTAAATAGAAAACACTCCTTTGAACCATAGTTTAATTTTTGAATCATTCAGATACCCACCTTTCTTATATAGGCTAAAACCAACACATTACCATTTGAAACTTCAGTGATCTCCTACTAAATTGTGCTAAACAATGAAAATCTCGTTAGTATTCTTTAGCATTCCTCTTGCTTAGTATAGCATTCCTCTTGCTTAGTAACTTTTATTCATTTGTGTCTTTCTGATGTCAACCTGATGGATTTTGCATAATTTAGGTGCCTGTGCATCTTTTAGAAGGAAGGCTTGCTTTCCAGAATGTATTAATATTGATTGTCACTACATTGTGTCCAGGGAGATTAATGTGCACTTCTTAGAGTTTCACCCGGTTTAGTCCTGGTTGACAGAATTTGATTTATGGATAGACATTGTGGATGGTCCCTTGCAGATACTATATGAGGGCAGTAAGAAAGCCCTGCCCAGAAATCTCTTCCATTTCTAGGATACCTGAAATTCTACTTTATGATATTTGCTACTTTGGGTTAAGCATTATGTTCTTTGGCTAATCTTCTTTTAAAACTACAAAAACGAGGGCGCCTGGGTGGCTCAGTTGGTTAGGCGACTGCCTTCGGCTCAGGTCATGATCCTGGAGTCCCTGGATCGAGTCCCGCATCGGGCTCCCTGCTCGGCGGGGAGCCTGCTTCTCCCTCTGACCCTCCCCCCTCTCATGTACTCTCTCTCTCTCATTCTCTCTGTCTCAAATAAATAAATAAAAATCTTTAAAAAAAAAAAAAAAAAAAAAAAAAAAAAAAACCTACAAAAACGGGTGCCTGGGTGGCTCAGTTAGTTAAGCAACTGCCTTTGGCTCAGGTCATGATCCTGGATTCCCGGGATCGAGTGCCGCATTGGGCTCCCTTCTGAGCAGGGAGTCAGCTTTTCCCTCTGACCCTCCCTCTCCCATGCTCTCTCTCTCTCTCTCTCTCTCTCTCAGATAAATAAAATCTTAAAAAAAAAAACTACAAAAGCTTGGGTGCCTGGGTGGCTCAGTCGGTTAAGCGGTTGCCTTTGGCTTAGGTCATGATCCCAGGGTCCTGGGATAGAGCCCCGCATCGGGCTCCCTGCTTGACGAGGAGCCTGCTTCTCCCTCTCCCTCTGTCTGCTGCTCCCCCTCTTGTCCCCTTTCTCTGTCAAATAAATAAATCAAATCTTTAAAAAAAACAAACACTACAAAAAACTTAGTAGGACGTAATTTCTCTCAGTTGTATTTGTTTTGTGTTATGGAAACACATATCATATTGTTATTTTAGGCCTCTAAACTGAAGGAAAAGTGTATAGAAAGAGTTTTGCTGAAGGTAAATTCAGGTTCCTTCAAAATTTTTGCTAATGGTCAACCTTGATGTGTGAAAGATCTTTTTCAGAAACTTGGCTTTCTTATTTATGTTTCTAATTACTTCTATTTCTGATTAACCAATACAATATGTTACAAAACAGTAAGCACAAAACCAGAATGATCCCAATGTTGCAAAAAAAAGAAAAAAAGTAGGTTACAGATACTGCATGTTGAAACAGATTGATCCTTTTTTTTGCAAATAAAATAAAATACAACTTCTTAATTATCTGAGATAGATTGAGCTTTGGATGGACAGTGATAGAAATAATAATACATGGTATACTCGTTAAAGAGTAGCATTTCTAAAATAATTGAAAGCATGTACATATTGGAGACCTCTGTCTTTTGGAAATACATAATAGCCCACTCTATGACAGTGAATCAGTTTTCTGGTAGAGAACAGTTGTGAAAATAATATTAATTTGTGGCTTGACAGGGGTGGCTGTGAATTGAGGTCTGAAGCACTGAGGGATAATGATGATGTTATCTCTGGCCTGGAGTGGTCCTGGCCTGAAGTGGAAGGAGGAGAGTGACACTATGGTGTGCTCTTGATGGGGTTGGGGGTGAACGCAGGGTTCATGAGAATGGTGATGTCTGGTGGCCAGTGAGTAGAAACAGAGTCATGTCTAATGCTGGCTTTTATTGTCTGGACTATCTTGCTGGATTCTTTAGAACGATGAGAGGATAATTTGCTTACTGATAAGCAGATGCTGCACAGTCTTCATTTGAAATAAGGACAGATCAGCTATGAAATTGAGCAACAATACAATTTTATATAAAAGCAACCATGGAATAGTAAATATTAAAAAATGTTTCTATTACTAAATAAATGTATGTCCTGTTGACTGTTTTTTTTCTCTCTGGTTTGGGATGGATCATTACTTCCTTTTCTCCAGACCCCTGTTATTGTTAATTGTGTGCCCAGTATAGACACCAGAGGGAAATGCACCAGAAGGTTTGCAGTGGTTATCTTTGGATAGAAGCATTGTGGGTGATTTTTATTGTCTTTGTTTTTGTTTTTCTCCATTTTCCAGATTTTCTGTCATGAACATTAATTACTTTTGTAGTACGTAAAAAAAAAAGGTGTAATGGTAGCAGGATATTTTGATCTCGACATGAACATGTTGAATCTAGTTCTGCCAGCCAAGGAGGCTGCTTCCTTTGCACAAATTGGACTAGTGGGAAGACAGAGTTACAGTCTTCATAAATGTGTCAAATCCCTCTCCACTACTCTAATTGCTTCCCTAAAGGGTTGAAACTGTTAAATTATCAAAAGTTTAATATATACTGCAGGAGGTAATTTACTTACCATGTAGGATTATATCAAACAAACATGTGTCTGTTGGCCATTTCTATGTCTTCTTTGGAGAAGTGTCTGTTCATGTCTTCTGCCTATTTCTTCACTGGTTATTTGTTTTTTGGGTGTTGAGTTTGAGAAGTTCTTTATAGATCTTGGATACCAGCCTTTTATCTGATATGTCATTTGCAAATATCCTCTCCCATTCTGTAGGATTCCTTTTAGTTTTGTTGACTGTTTCCTTTGCTGTGCAGAAGCTTTCTATCTTGATGAAGGCCCAATAGTTCATTTTTGCTTTTGTTTCCCTTGCCTTTAGAGACGTGTCTTGCAAGAAGTTGCTGTGGCTAAGGTCAAAGAGGTTGCTGCCTGTGTTCTCCTCTAGGATTTTGATGGATTCCTGTCTCACATTTAGATCTTTCATCTATTTTGTGTTTGTTTTTGTGGGTGGTGTAAGAGAATGGTCTAGTCTCATTCTTCTGCCTGTGGCTGTCCAGTTTTCTCGGCACCATTTATTGAAGAGACTGTCTTTTTTCCATGGGATATTTGTTTGTGCTTTGTCGAAGATTAGTTGACCATAGAGTTGAGGGTCTATTTCTGGGCTCTCTATTCTGTTCCATTGATCTATGTGTATGTTTTTGTGCCAGTACCATGCTGTCTCAATCACAGCTTTGTAATAGAGCTTGAAATCTGGCATTGTGATGTCACCAGCTTTGGTCTTCTTTTTCAACATTCCCCTGGCAATTTGGGGCCTTTTCTAGTTCCATACAAATTTTAAGATTGTTTGTTCCAGCTCTGTGAAAAATGTCAATGGTATTTTGATAGGGATTGCATTGAATGTATAGATTGCTCTGGGCAACATAGACATTTTCACAATGTTTATTCTTCCAAGCCATGAGCATGGAATGTTTTTCCATCTCTTTGTGTCTTCCTCAATTTCTTTCATAAGTGTTCTCTAGTTTTCAGAGTAGATATCCTTTACCTCTTTGGTTAGGTTTATTCATGGGTATCTTATGGTTTTTGGTGCAATTTTAAGTGGGATCGATTCCTTAATTTCTCTTTCTTCAGTCACATTTTTGGTGAATAGAAATGCAACTGATTTCTGTGCATTGATTTTGTATCCTGCCATGTTGCTGAATTCCTGTATGAGTTCTGGCAATTTTGGGGTGGAGTCTTTTGGCTTTTCCACATAAAGTATCATGTCATCTGTGAAGAGTGAGAGTTTGACTTCTTCTTTGCTAATTTGAATGCCTTTTATTTCTTTTTGTTGTCTGATTGCTGAGGCTAGACTTCTAGTACTATGTTGACTAATAGTGGTGAGAGTGGGCATCCCTGTCGTGTTCCTCATCTCAAGGGAAAAGCTCTCAGTTTTTCCCCATTGAGAATGATATTCGCTGTGGGCTTTTCATGGATGGCTTTTATGACATTGAGCTATGTTTCCTCTATCCCTATACTTTGAAGAGTTTTAATGAAGAAAGGATGCTGTATTTTGTCAGATGCTTTTTCTGCATCAATTGAGAGGATCATATGGTTCTTGTCTTTTCTTTTATTAATGTGATCTAACATGTTGATTGATTTGTGAATGTTGAACCACCCTTGCATCCCAGGAATAAATCCCACCTGGTGGTGGTGAATAATATTTTTAATGTACTGTTGGATACTATTGGCTAGTATCTTGGTGAGTATTTTGGCATCCATGTCCATCAGGGATATTGGTCTGTAATTCTCCTTTTTGATGGGGTCTTTGTCTGGTTTTGAGATCAGGGTAATGCTGACCTCATAGAATGAGTTTGGAAGTTTTCCTTCCATTTTTATTTTTTGAAACAACTTCAGTAGAACAGGTATTATTTCTTCTTTAAATGTTTGGTAGAATTCACCTGGGAAGCCGTCTGGCCCTGGACTCTTGTTTTTTGGGAGGTTTTTGATTACTGCTTCAATTTCCTTGATGGTTATTCGTCTATTCAGATTTTCTACCTCTTCCTGTTTCAGTCTTGGTAGTTTATAAGTTTCCAGGAATGCATCCATTTCTTCCAGATTGCCTAATTTGTTGGCATATAGTTGCTCATAATATGTTCTTAAAATTGTCTGTATTTCCTTGGTGTTGGTCGTGATCTCTTCCCTTTCATTCATGATTTTATTAATTTGAGTCCTTTCTCTTTTCTTTTGGATAAGTCTGGCCAGAGTTTATAGATTAATTCTTTCAAAGAACCAGCTTCTAGTTTTGTTGATCTGTTCTACTATTCTTCTGATTTCTATTTCATTGATTTCTGCTCTAATCTTTATTATTTCTCTTCTCCTGCTTGGTTTAGGCTTTATTTGTTGTTCTTTCTCTAGGTCCTTTAGGTGTAAGGTCAGCTTGTATATTTGGGATTTTTCTAACTTTTTAAGAGAGGCTAGTATTGCAGTGTACTTCCCTCCTAGGACCCCCTATGCTGTATCCCAGAGTTTTTGAACCAGTGTGTTTTCATTCTCATTAGTTTCCATGAATTTTTTAAGTTCTTCTTTAATTTCCTGTTTTACCCATTTATTCTTTAGCAGGATGCTCCTTAACCTCCAAGTGTTTGATTTCCTTCTGAATTTCCTCTTGTGATTGAGTTCAAGTTTCAAAGCATTGTGGTCTGAAAATATGCAGGGAATAATCTCAGTCTTTTGGTATCAGTTGAGACCTGATTTGTGACCCAGTATGTGATCTGTCTGGAGAATGCTTCATGTGCACTCGAGAAGAAGGAGTAGTCTGTTGTTTTAGGATGGAATGTTCTGTATATATCTATGAAGTCCATCTGATCCAATGTGTCATTCAAAGTCCTTGTTTCTTTGTTGATATTCTGCTTAGATGATCTGTCCATTGCTGTGAGTGGGGTGTTGAAGTCCCCTACTATTAGTGTATTATTATCAATATGTTTCTTTGCTTTGGTTATTAATTGGTTTATATAATTGGCTGCTCTCATGTTGGGGGCATAAATATTTAGAATTGTTATATCTTCTTGTTGGATAGACCCTTTAAGTATAATATAGTGTCCCTCTACATCTCTTACTATGGTCTTTGTTTTAAAATCTAATTTATCTGATATGAGGATTGCTACCCCAGCTTTCTTTTGAGGTCGATTAGTGTGGTAAATTGTTCTCCACTCCCTCACTTTCAGTCTGGAGGTGTTTTTAGGTCTAAAGTGAGTTTCTTATAAACAGCATGTGGATGGGTCTTGCTTTTTTATCCAATCTGATGCCCTGTATCTTTTGATTAGAGCATTCAGCCCATTTACATTCATAGTAACTATTGACAGATACGAATTTAGTGCCATTGTATTGCCTGTAAAGTCCCTGTTTCTGTAGATTGTCTCTGTTTCTTTCTTGTCTATGTTACTTTTGGGGTCTCTCTTAACTTACAGTATCCCCCTTAATATTTCTTGCAGGGCTGGCTTGGTGGTAACATATTCTTTCAGTTTCTGTCTGTCCTGGAAGCTCTTTATCTCTCCTTCCATTCTGAATGACAGGCTAGCTGGACAAAGTATTCTTGGCTGCATCTTCTTCTCATTTAGTACCCTGAATAGATCATGCCAGCCCTTTCTGGTCTGCCAGGTCTCTGTGGATTGGTCTGATGTTAGTCTGATGTTACGAACCTCCTCTCCGGAGCTGCTCTTAGGATAACTTCTTTTTCTCTAAAATTTGCAAGCTTCACTATTATATGTTGGAGTGTTGATCTATTTTTATCGATTCTGGGAGGGGTCCTCTCTGCCTCTTGGACTTGAATGCCAGTTTCCTTCCCCAGATTAAGGAAGTTCTCAGCTATGATTTGCTCAAATATACCTTCTGACCCTCTCTTTCTCTCCAGCCCCTTAGGCACCCAAATAATTCTGACATTTTTTTCTTTTCAGGGAATCATTAAATTCTCAAAGTCTTTTATTCATGGGCTCTGAGTTGTCTTTCTCTCTTTTACTCAACTTTTTTCCTTTCCATCAGTCTGTACTCTAGATCACTTATTCTCTCTTCTGCCTCATTTACCCTAGCTGTTAGAGCATCCGATTTAGACTGCATCTCATTCATAGCATTTTTAAGTTTGGCCTGATTAGATCTCATTTCTGCCCCTGGAGATTCTATACTGTCATTTATGCATTTATGCATAGCTATTAATTTTATAATTTCTATCCTGAATTCCATCTCTGGCATCTTACTTATATCCATATCAATTGGCTCTGTGGCAGAGAACATTGCCTCTGGTTCTTTCTTTTGTTGTGAATTCCTCCTTCTAGTCATTTTGCCCAGAGAAGGATGGGTGAGCAAGTGAGCAGAGTCCAAAGTATCAACCATGACCCAAGCAAAATACACCCTAGACAAATCCAAAGTAGTTGGAAACCAAAACAGAAAAGGCAACAAAAAACAAACCAGAACATACAAGAAAAAGAGAAAAAAAGAAAAAAGAAAAAAAAGTGGTGGAGGGAGGGGAGAAGAGAGTATAATCTCACAGGGTGGACAAAGCAGGGTGATCCACTTGTTCCTGAGTGAGTTTTGGTCTGTGTGTTAGAAGACACTACCTCCCAAAATTGCAAAGAAAGCAGAACTTACCTATATACAAAAAATAAAATTGAATAGAGTGAAAAAAAGGACTAAAATTAAGCATATATCTATTAAATGTAGATGTAAAAAATAAAAAGTGACTTAAAAATGCAAGTTGGTAAAATAAGAAACTGGTTGAAACAGAAAAAGGTAAAAAAAAAAAAAGGAAAATTTTAGACTGAAAGATAAACAAATCGTGAGAAAAAACCTCAAGCTCAATATACTATTTTCCCCTGGCGCTGGATTTTTACAGTCTTGTGGGATCCATAAACCCTTTGTCCACCTATTCTTCCAGTCGGTCTTCTGGGGGAAGGGCCCGATGTGCTGCTTCTCTTGTGTCTTTGCCTGGGCTGAGTTGCCCCACCCCTTGCCAGGGGGCTGGGCTCGGTGTAAGCTGGTCCTCTGTGTGGCTTTTGTTCCCAGGAAGATTTCCACACCTCTTATTTTTATCAGAATAAAAATTGCCCTGGTCTCCAGCCCCAGAGCTGAAAGATCGAGGTCCCCCCTCTTCAATAAACACTCTGGGACAAACAGTCTTTACTTTTGTGTGTTCTAAACTCTGTAGACTCTTGCAGTTCGTGCCCACTGTAATCCTCCTGGGGGGAGTCCGAGAGACCCCTATCATTGCCCTTTGTGTGCCCAGGATCTGAGAGCGGTTGCAGGCTCTTGCGGGTACCCGCTCCCCTACTCCAGGGCTAGTGCTGGGTGTCACCCTACTGTCCTTTCTGGGTTGCTGCCCTGAGAGCTGTTGCCTGGTGGTAGGTGCAGCTGTTTCGCCCCTCCTGGGGGATGGTAAATGGCCCTTGAATTCCAGTCCTTTTCAGGGTTCTCAGGCAGAGAGCGGTCACCCATCCGTCTGGCTCAAGGTTTATGGCAAACTAAGCTGAGAGCCCCCTCCTGGGCTTGCTGACTGTAACCAGTTTTCCCACTCTACTGCTCGGGCACTCTATCAGTTAAGGCACCCTGGTCCTTTCTGTGTCTCCTGGGACCCTGGGACCCTCAGACCACAATGACCCACCTAGAATTCTGTCCTTTTCATCCCATGAGCCCCTTTCAGAAAGGAATGTCTCTCACTGGAGCAGATTTGTAAGGGTTCCGATTTTGTGCTCCAGGGATATATCACTTTCCAGTAGCCAGCTTGTGAAGGCTCCCTCCCCTCTCTGTTTATCTTCTGATACCTCCCCACAGATTCACAACTGTGCACCTCCTACCTTGGAAAAAGCAGTCGCTTTTCTACTTGTAGAGTTCCAGATATATTTTCTTACATCACACGCTGAATTCGTGGGTGTTCAGAATGGTTTGATAGATATCCAGCTAAATTCAAGGGACCGGATGAAACGAGGTCCTCTACTTTCCTGCCATCTTCAGCAACCCTGATTTAGAAATTTAACAAACATAAAGAAAATTAAAAGCCTGGGGGGGGGGGCAGGATTTTCATTGTGTTAAGAAATATGACTTCTGAAGCAAATTAATAGCATTAACTTAGTTTTAAAAAACTTTTAAAAGAGCTTTTAGCTCACTGTTAACACATGTTTGTGTAGTCTCTGAATTTTTAAAAATACAGATGAAAGTGTTATTCTAGCTGAGCCAAGATTCTGCCAGATTTTATGTAGAAATGTATATATACACATATATGAGTGTATCTTTTAAATATTTTACTTATAATTTATTCATATCCTGCTTAATTTTAGAAAAGGATTTGATGAAGCTTATATCTACTTCCTATTGAAGGAAGTACAGTTGTTTTGCTTCTTCATATTCTTATTTTCTTTACTATTTTTAAGCATAAGAAGCTAGAAGTAGGACTACTGGGTCAAATCATAGGCTTATTGAGCTGCAGTTGTGACTGTGTTCTCATAAAAGTGTGTTTCTCCAGTTTACCATGCTGGGTGTTACTCTTCTTGTAGGTTTGTGCCAGTCTCATCATTGAACAAAGCATCTTGCTTTTACTTAATTTGTCTTTTCTTGACTACTGGTCAGGTCTTTTCTGTGGCCATTTATTTTGTTCTTCTGCCACTTGCCTAGTCATACATAGCCTTTACCTACTTTTTGATTGATTGCATTTTCTTCTTATCAGTATGTAGTAGCCTTATGTATTTTATGAACAATAATCTTCTTTTGTCCATCTGGATTATAGTCTTTTTCACTGCATATTGTTTGGGTCTTTTAATGGTATGTTTTGCTAAAACAGATTGCTTAATTTTTATGTCATCAAATATTTTCCTTTATGACTATGGACTCTGAGAAACAAGCTAAGGGTTTCAGAGGGGAGGGGGTGGGGGGATGGGTTAGCTCGGTGATGGGTATTAAGGAGGGCACGTATTGAATGGAGCACTGGGTGTTATACGCAAACAATGAATCATGGAACACTACATCAAAAACTAATGATGTAATGAATGGTGACTAACATAACATAATAAAATAAAATTAAAAAAAATTTTTTTCCTTTATGGCTTTTAGATTTCCTGTCTAGCTGAGAAAGGTCTCTTCAGCTCCCAGTTTATAAAAATATTTTCTTATGTATTTTCTATATTTTAGAGTAATCTATTAATTTTATATGTTAACGTTTGATTCAGTTGGAATCTGTATTTTTAAGTGGTGTGAAGTAAAATTCTACCTTCTTTTTTTCCAGATGCATAACCAGTTGTGCCAGCATTACTATAAAATCAATCACCTTTTTTCATTTAGATTTAAATACTACCTATATTATTCCTCAAAGGCTAATGCATACTAGAAGAGATAATTAAAACACAGGCTCTGAAATAAGTATCTTGTCCACCCAGTTGACTAATGCAGTTTAATGGTAAATGAGATGCATATTCGTGCATATACAGTCTCCCAATATGACACTAACACCCTCTTTTACTAATTGCTCTTGAAATTCACATAATGCACATTGTTCACTAATGAACCTTGTTCACTAGTTTTTAATCCTGAACTTGCCACATTATAGTTGGTCCAGGAAAGGTATTTTTTACTACTGGACATTGTTGGACATAGTAGTTCCATGGCAGCATCAATCATAAATTTTTGTTGAAATGTGTGAATTTTAAGCAACAAAATCCATCCTCTAAGCACCTTAAGGAAGGAAATTATTGTGTTTTTATTATTTATGTATTTCCTTAATTTAGCCTTATCCAGATTCATCAGATATATTGTACTAATCAATTTGCTTTTGATTTATGCTATTTTATGATAGATATATTTTATGATAGATATATTTTATGATATATATATATGTAGTGCTTCAAGTAAATGAAGTTGTATTGGCAATATTTCTAGACATAAATATAACCAAAAGTCATGAGATTTTATACACTGATAGAGGTAGAACTCTTATTTAATGTAATATTCTTGATCTTCTCATTTAAGAGGGTAAATTGACTTGAGATTATTATTTACACCACTGTAGCAGTTGATTTAATGGACTGTTGTCCCACAGGTTTATATATCACCCATGTGACTGGGTTAGAACTAGTCCTTAAAGAAATAATTCTAGAAATTAAGTAGGTATATATAGGATCTTTTTACTATAACTTAAACTTCTTAATTTTCTCTATTTTAATTTTGAAGATAGCTAATATAAATTAAAGTATAATTAAATTATTTTTGGTTTTATCCCCAATAACTAAGGAATAAATGAAATGAAAAGAAATGGCTAGGACTCTTTTTTTAAAAGTTAAAAAAATTTTTATAACAATACAGTGTTTTTATATTTATTTTATATTAGTATATTAGTATATAGCATAATGATTTAACAATTCTATATATTACTCAGTGCTCACTACAAATTGTAGTCACCGTCATTGAGTAATATAAATACAGTATTACTGACCATATTCTCTATGCTGTACTTTTCATCTTTGTGACTTACTTATTTTATAACTGAAAGCTTGTACCTCTTAATCCCCTTTATCTATTTTTTTTTGAAGATTTTATTTATTTGAGAGAGAGAGAGCATGAGAGGGGCTTGGATCAGAGGGAGAAGTAGACTCCCTGCTGAGCAGGGAGCCCGATGCAGGACTCGATCCTGAGACTCCAGGATCATGACCTGAGCCAAAGCCTGTCACTTAACCAACTGAGCCACCCAGGCTCCCCGCTTTATCTATTTTATGCATCATCCTACCACCTCCCCTCTGGCAACCACCAGTTTGTTCTCCATTGTTTTTTTTTTTTTAAGATTTTATTTATTTATTTGTCAGAGAGAGAGAGAACGGCAGGCAGAGGGAGAAGCAGACTCCCCACTGAGCAGGGAGCCTGATGTGGGACTTGATCCCAGGACTCTGGGATCATGACCTGAGCCAAAGGCAGACGTTTAACCAACTGAGCCCCCCAGGTGTCCCTGTTCTCTGTTTTTAAAAGTCTGTTTGTTGGGTGCCTGGGTGGCTCAGTTGTTAAGTGTCTGCCTTCAGCTCAGGTCATGGGTCCTGGGATCGAGCCCCACATTGGGCTCCCTGCTCCGCGGGAGGCCTGCTTCTCCCTCTCCCACTCCCCCTGCTTGTGTTCCCTTTCTCGCTGTGTCTCTCTCTGTCAAATAAATAAAATCTTCAAAAAAAATAAAAGTCTGGTTTTTTTTGTTTGTTTTTTAGATTCCACATGTAAGGGAAATCACATAGTATTTTTCTTTTTCTGTCTGTCTTCATGTAGCATAATACTCTCTAGGTTTATCCATCTTATTGCAGATAGCAAAAGCTCACTCTTTTTAATGGCTGAGTAATATTCCATTGTGTGTTTGTGTATGTGTGTATGCATACAGCACATCTTTATTCAGAATCATCTATTGATATTTGGGTTGCTTCCATATCTTAGCTATTGCAAATAATGCTGTGTAACAAACATAGGGGTACATATATCTTTTCAAATTAGGGTTTTCTTTGGATAAGTACCCAGTAGTGGAATTACTGGATCATATGGGTAGTTCTATTTTTAGTTTTTTGAAACTTTCATACTGTTTTCCATAGCGGCTGCACCAATTTGCAGTCCCACCAATAGTATATAAGTTCCTTTTTTCTCCACATCCTTTCAGTGAATGTAAATGGATGTAGCTGGATTCTAGGTTTTCTCCTGGCATGATGTTCAGTGGTTTTTCTGAATCAAGGTGTTTTCTTACCTCTGCATCTGTGTCTTGAGCCCTTGTGGTAGTCATCACTGCTACTTATACACAGCCTAGCTCGCCTCCTGCTGGACATATACCAGGATCATCCTCTCTGGCTCTGTGAAATTAGATGATGCCATGTGACTTGCTTTGGCCAATGAAATATGAATAGAAGTGACATGTTTACCTCTGGGCTAAGCAAGTGAGAATGGTGTGTGGCTGCCATGTCCCTGTCCTCCATTTGACCAGAGACATTTCTGAGGCTAGAGGCACTGTCAGCCTGGTTCCCAGAGTGAGGATGACATGGAGCCTCCTACTTACCTGAAGCGGACATGGAGTGTAAGTGGAAACTAAACCTTTGTTGTTAGAGGACTTTTAAGATTTGGAGATTGTTATTACAGCATAGCCTAGCTTATTTTACTAGACACAAGCCTCTTACAAATGTTGGGAAGCACTGAGAGGCAAGAGGTACCTATTTAGGTTTCTTTCAAGCTCATTATAACACACCCCTTCTCACACTGATCCCCACAGGGATGAGTACCTAACAGCCAAATTTATACTATTTGCTAGACCTTAACTTTTTTGGCTGTAGTTGATGGGATACCTCACCCAGAGCTGGGCCAATCAAATTATCTTTCCGAAGACTTTAAAGCAGACACTGAGAGAAGTGGAGTCCTGGGTTTGGGTGCATGAGTAACGAGTGACATTGACCAGGGCGCTGCTGGACCCTTGTATTGCAGAGAAGTAGAGAACAGCAGTTTCAGAGAAAGCTGAATGAAGTACATGTGCAGAGAGCAGCAGGCCAAGAGACTCTGAGAGAGAGGAAGGAGAGGGAGAGAGGGAGGAAGAGAGAAAAAGAGAGAGAATAGGAGAGAGAGGGAGAAAGAGAGAGTCTGAAGGAAAGGCTGCTGCTTTGGTTCCTGATTGCTCTTGAGTTTCTGGTTTTTATCTTTCCCTAGGATTCTGTGAGGCACATGCCTATTGTAGTAAATCTTCTCCCCTTCCCTCCCCTTCTGTCCCCTTAGATGCTTTGGAATGGGTTTCTGTTAGTTAAAACCAAAAATCTTTGGTTAAGGCAGTATCCATTGCAAGTGCTGCAACCCAGGTCTTCTGCCAATATCCCTGGGAAGGTTCAGGGCAGCAATTTCCATTTCTCTTTGAAAGTCTGCTTTTGTCTGTGAGTGAGGGTGTGCCACTCTGCCACAGGGCTGCTTGGCAGATTGTAGTAATAAGTCTTAATTGTGAAAACAAAACTAAAATAGTCTCTTAATTGAATTTTGGGGACAATAGGGTATGGCTGATGTAAACAGAGGAAACTATTGAGTTTTGCTACCTGTCCTCAATAGTATCTGAGAAAATCTGTCTTTAAGACATAAACTATAGAACACTATTATTGCATTAATCTCAGAAAACTCCTGTTGCATATAGGGTTTCTTATTAGAGGGTATGGAGTGCATGACATGTACACCACATCCCACATAGACCCACATAATGGTGAGCTCCTTTCTGATACTGGGGAAAATTTTGGGGATTAGGTAGGAAGAACATTGCTACCTCTAAGGTTAATTTCTACTAAGAAAGGCTGGTAAAGAAACAAAAGCATGCAGTGTCCAAATTGTGAAATAAATAATATCAATGATGACTTACCCAAATCCCAGTTGCCTCCCTGATGCATCCAAGTGTATTTAGAGTAAGATCACTGATTGCCAAATAGTGTCTTGGGGCCAAAATTAGCAATTGCTGCTTTAAATTTTGAATTAAAGGTGTACAATCCAGGAAGGGGGTGGGGTATTGACTATGAATGAAACGGGGGCAGAGCAAGAATTGTAATTAGGCTTGATATTTACGGTTTTGTTAAAAAAAATCGCATTGAAGTTGGGAGGGCTCCAGTTAGATCTTACACTCTTTTTATGACTGTTTTCAATTGAAATAAAATTTTATAGTTTAATTAATTAAATTTTTTGTTCATCCAACAAGTTTTTGTTAAGCCTATACTTTATGGTAGACACTATGTAGATCCTGGGATTATAACAGTTCTATATTCTTAGATCTTTTTTGTCTAATTTGAATACAAAAGCTATAAAATTATAGTTTGCTAATAAAGAATTTACTTAAATCTATCTAGACCGTACTCTATTCCAAAAGGGATTTAAAGGAGGTTCAAAAATTATTGTAATTAGCTTCAGATGTGCTCTGTATTTGAATTATTTAAGCCCCATTTATCAGAAGCAATGAAGACTGCTGTTCTAAACTTCCAGGCACATATGCTTGTTATCTAGTGATGATAAATAATGAAAATAGATACAGGATCTTTAAAATTCACAGAAGAAAAAGAAGTCTTTGTTCTGACAATATGTCTCCCCGTATAGATGATATCATATGACTGTAGCATAAAGAGTTTATATAATTGTGAGATATATTTTTAAATTTACTTTTGAGTAGGTAATGCAGGTGCATGGTATATAATTCTAGATATAAAATGGCATACAGTAAAAAGTGAGTTGCCTGCCTTCTGTCTCCCAGTTGCCTAGCTCTGCTTGCTGAATGGAGATTACTTTTTTTGTCCATTCTTCCTGAGATAATTTTTGCAATTTACAAACATAGGTATATGGGTATTTATTAGTCCCTACATCAATGATAGCATACTTTATACTGTTTTGCACCTTACTCTTTCGTTTGTTTAATATATCTTGGAGACCATTCCTTATCATGTCATGCTATCCCATTTTTTTTTTTTTTTACATGGCTTCATTGTATTTCATTTTAAGGATAAACTAGAATTTATTTACTAGTTACCTATTATTGGTGGATGTTTAAGTTGTTTTACATTTTTTGCTTCTATAAAAAATGTTTCAATAAAGATCTCTATATAAATCTTTTTTTTCTTTTTTTCTTTTTTCTATATAAATATCTTGCATATAACTACCTAGAAGTAGAGCTACAGAGTCAAAGGGTATGTACACTTTAAATTTTGCTAGGTATTGCCACATTGTCCTCCATATATGTTGTTTCAATTTCCCATCTAACTAGGAATGTATGAAATTCCCTTTTTCCCACACTGTCTTTAATACTTAGTGTTTTCAAATATTTTGATCTTTGCCTATCTAATAGATTAAATCTCATTTTAATTTTAGCTTGTATTTCTCTTGTTACAAATGAGCTTGAATATCTTTTCATATGTTTAAGAGAATTCATATTTCTTTTTTAGTGAGGTATCTGTTGCTTCTTTTTCTCTTAGGTTGCTGACTTTTTTTTTATTGTTTGTAAGAGCTCTTTATTAAGAAATCAGTTTTTTGCCATATGAGTTGCAAATACTTTTCTCCAATTTGTCATTTTTTAAAACTTTATTTTTTAACAACTCATAAACTTTAAATATTGGTCAAATATATTGCTCTTTATATTTTTTCTGGATTTTGTATCATGCTTAGAAAGACCACTCCCATTCTGAGATTAAAAAAAATTACCCTGGGTTTTCTTATGCTATTATGGTTTGATTTTTCAGATTTATATCTTTGATCCATTTATAATTAATTTTATTAGAGAGTGTAGAAAATTTTATTATAATTAATTTAATCAGAAAATTAAGTTTATTAGAAAGTGTACACTATAAGAAGTATAATGACCTTACGTTCTTATTTTTTCCACTGTCTGGATAGCCAGTGGTGTCATCATGCAGTACTTTGTAAGATGGCTTTAGAATGGTATAAGAAGTTTTTATGGCAGTGAGAGCAAGTGGAAAGACACTCTAGAGGATCCATGTGATGAATTCTGACTTTTTTTTTTTTTTTTGCCTGGACTGTTTCTTCTTTTTCTTCCTGCTCCTACTTGGGCTGCTCTTGATTTTTGTTGCTCTAATCTGATTCCTGTATGTTTCTACAAGGGTCTCCTACCCTGAGGGTGAATTGAATTAGCCTTCCTGCTTCCTTTTGGTAAAAAGGAACAAGCAGGTACGAATACACTTATGTCTATGTGGTGAGGCCTTGAGAAAGCTGAAGCTAAGCCTCAGGTGCATACAAGGCTAAATGGTACCTACTATTTGAGATTCAAGCTTCTTGGACCTTCGAGTAGAGGCTGACTTCCTGGGGAGGTCACAGAGATGCTTTTGAGATTGAAGACTCCATATATTTTTCAAATCATTTTGCTCTTGACCTAAACAATAGGACATTGTTTAGAAGTTGGTATAACGTATACTTAATGAATGTATTTGTATTTCTGTGTGATATTGTTTATCAGTACAAGTAACTTGTTTTGTGGATTTTTTATTCTTTGCATAGTTTTTAGTCAATAGAGACTCTGAAGTTGGTGCTAAGGTGTCTGAATTTATTTGTCTTATGCCAGGAAATTTTCTAGGAAGGCACAGATGATTTAAAAAATCATTTGGAAAAAAGCATGGCAGAAAGCATGGTATCTAGAAGGCTGAAACTGGCACCAGGCTTAGTTCACCCCCCCTTTTTTTTTCTCTTGGCACAGCACCTCCCACCTCCTTTATGACTCCATGTAGAGTTTCTCATCTCCCTGAATCTGGAAACTTCAACCCTCCTCATCTTAATAGCTTCTACCTCCCAGTTTATAAGCACATTCAAACCCCTCATGTTTACAAAACAAAGATGTAAAATGACTGCTCCCCGCCTTTTCAATTCCCTTTTGAACTAGTACATAATCTCTTATCCCCCTTGTTACTCAGATTTCTTGGAAGAATAGTCTACTCTTGTTACTTTCAATTATTCTTTCCTCAACCCACTGTTGTCCATGTTTACCACTATTAAACCATTGATATGACTCTTGTTTGGGTCAATGATGACATCCACTGGTTGCCAGATCTGATGGATATTTTCTAGTCTCAAGCCTTATGAAACATTCCCTGCTGGATTTGTATATTTAGCATTGCTCATTACCTCTTTCCTTCCAATTATGACATGTTTCCCTCTTTCTCAGAGTCTTTCTCTTTCAGAGTTCACTTTCAAAAGCTCCTCTTCCTCTTCACACTTCTTAAATATCAAGGGGTCCCAAGGTTCTGGCCTCAGCCATGGTTCTTACTGCTATACATGCTCTTTGTGGGTGATATGCATGCTTTAGGTATCAACTGTTGTACAATTGGGAAAAAACTTTTCCATCTTTATATACCAGCAGACCTCTACCCTGAGCCCTAGATTAAAAAATCCAGCCACTGTTGGTGGTCTTATAGGTCATCAAACCCAGATGATGACTGGACTCATTATTTACATTCTATATTAGCTTCTCCTCTTCCTCCCTTCACCATCTGATTCAACAGCATCATCTTTCACTCATTTACCAAGAACCACAAACCAGGGGCCTTATTGCATCTTCTCTTTCCCTCACCCTTATATCCAATGAGGCAGCAGCCTTTGGCAATTTTGCCTCCTATTTTTTTTTTCATTCATTTAAAATATTATTTTTTATTTTTTTAAATTAAATTAAATTAAATTTTTTTAAAGATTTTATTTATTTATTTCAAAGAGAGAGAGAGCAGGAACCCAAGCAGGGGAGTGGGAGAGGGAGAAGCAGGCTTCCTGCTGAGCAGGGAGCCCAATGTGGGGGTCGATCCCAGGACCCTGGGATCATGACCTGAGCCGAAGGCAGACGCTTAATGACTGAGCCACCCAGGCGCCCCTAAATTTTATTTTATTATGTTATGTTAGTCACCATACAGTACATCATTAGTTTTTGATGTAGTGTTCCATGATTCATTGTTTGCGTATAACACCCAGTGCTCCATTCAGTACGTGCCCTCCTCAATACCCATCACCGTTGCCTCCTATGTTTTAATCTCTTCTCTCCTCTGCCATAATTCAGGTTCTTCAACCATTTTCTTCTGGACTATTTTTAATTGGGCACTTTGATTCTGGTCAGACCCATTTTTCATACAGTTCCCATAGGGGTCTCTTAAAAATGCATATCTTACTAGGCTACTCCTCTTCTGTGGCTTCATATTGCTTTTGGTTAAAGCCAGTCTTTGGGCTGTTATCACAAGACCCTCTGATCCACCCTGCCCACCCCTCTACCCAACTCTTGTTACTCTTTGCTTGGCACTCTTTCACATTCCACATTGCAGAATAGCTGTAGTCTCTTCTGGTCTCTGTTTCTTTGTTCAGGCTGTATGCTCAGTACGCTCCACTCTATCTTTGAATGAAGTGATGTTTGTTCTCCTCTAGGGACAGTTCAGGTGTCACCCCCTGGGAAAGTCTCCCTTGACGGCTTCTCATTTTGTTTAGGTAGTCTTCACAGGAAATTCAAAATACTTAAAGCCTATTTCTATCATTGCACTTATCCTACTCTTTTTTTTTCCTTCTAAATAATTCCTGTTTAAGCATAGGGCAAAGATAAACATTTTCATTTTGTATCTCCTATGCTGAACTCAGAGCTTACCACATGTTTTAACATGTTGTTGAATTAGTCTTGAATGAACAGATGAATGAATGAATGAGTGATTGAAATTCAGCAACTGTTTGTATACAGATAAGCATGACATTGTTGACTCAAAATATCTCAGGGAGAATTTTTTTATTAAACCACATATAAACACAAATGCACATCTTTGCTCATATTTATAAAGAATCTGAAGCAGAGAACCTTAGAGAAGTCTACGTTTCTCTGCCATTTCAGTTTTTCATTGCCTGATTTTCTTTGCAATTGGTGTTTGTTGGGAACTGTTAGGCATACTTGTATCTTTTATTGTGATGCTACTCAAAGATATAGATTGAGGGGAATGGAGGTATTGGCAAATGTGGGTGAGGACATTGAAATGGTTTCTTTACAATCTGCCTTCAAGGCTATTCTAAACCATTTTTATAAAAAATTTAACCAGCTTTTTTAAACATCCAGAAGGCATAGATAGCTTACTCTAGTAACAGGTGATATTACTTGAAGGAAGGGCCATAGCAACT
This sequence comes from Phoca vitulina, assembly GCF_004348235.1. Classification (NCBI taxonomy): domain Eukaryota; kingdom Metazoa; phylum Chordata; class Mammalia; order Carnivora; family Phocidae; genus Phoca; species Phoca vitulina. The sequence continues at coordinate 627,518 of NW_022589713.1, read as the reverse complement.
GTGGTACCTTGTGAATTTCTCTGTGGAGCAGTTATTCAATATACTGGCTCAGCTCTTGAATTAATGTGTTGCTAGTAGAGTCTCTTAAAAGACTCTGTTTATTGATTGACACTGTAATAACAGCACTGCATGCCCAGTGGTTGATATATGGTCTTTGATCATTGTTCCATAATACTGAACCTTCATCCACACTCAATCAATCATCCAGCACCATCAACTGCATTAGGAAATGAAGCCCAGCTTTTGTTCAGCAATGCATTTGATAAGTGCAGTCTTCTAAATCTGGAACTAGGTGATGATATGGCTAGTCTGTGTTCAAATGGAGAATAATTTATTGTGATTTTGGCATGCAATTTCACCCCTGCTGGTCCAGAAACTCATTACATGGTGGAGATGGTTGCTAATCAAGATTTCTGGGCTCCATTCTGTCCCTGATAAGTCTTCCTACCCCTCCCACTCCCTATATTTTATTCCAATTTTCAGCTGATATCAGCATGTAGCATGTCTTGCCAGAAATAATAAAAACACTAGGGAGAGGTATGTGATATTTTTAAATATTAGGGAATAGTTGTAAATCACGTAAAGTGATTTTCCTTTGTGTTTTCTAATCATGACATCACTGTAATGGGAATGTCTGAATCTGAGGATTGGAATATTAAAATGGCCCATTATCTGGAGACCTATCTTCTCATTGGTCTATAAAAGCTTGAAAGGTGTCTTATCGTGCTTATTCCATAGCCATCCATTCCTGGAGCCCTGACAAAGGAGAGCAGAGTAGCGCTAGTTGGTATGGTACTGTGGTTGAAGCTGACATGGCATTTATGACTGATAACTGGTATGGGATAGTTCCAGAGCATTGAGAAATATAGAAGGGGGGACATCTGAAATGGGAAAAATGTTACATGTATATCACTCAATTATTTCACAGTCATTATTACTAAAAAATAAAAATTACGATATGCTGTATGATTTGATACTTAAATCCCTTAAAATGAAATTAATAATAGTTAATCATTATTTCTCAGAGGGCAATAGCATTTATACTTTTGTATATTTTGCACAAATATTACTCCCTTTATTATTATCTTAAACAGCAAGTTATTTGGCAGATCATAGCATATGACTATTCTTTATACTTGGAGGGTTTTTGTTGTTGTTCTGATACGTATGTTTTAGCAAAGTCTTAACATTATTATAACTAAATAATGGGTGGATGATGTACTCACCTAATATCTTAGCTATGTGCCAGAATATGTATTTTATTTTTAAATCTATTCAGAGAAGGTTGCTAAAGGAATCCTTAGCGAGAGCTTTTGTAAAGCAAATTTTCACTCCTTAATCAGGATGTTTATGTGTTGGGTTTGCTTAAAGCAAGGCATGCAGTTATATATAAAATTCAAACCGGATTTTAGAATCCAACAGAAAGCTTTTCTGAATTGTGGATAAATTCCAAGGTAAAGTTATTTTGTTTTAATTCTCAGATTTTATAGCACATTCAAAGTGTTTTCTTCCCCCTAATAGAAAATAAGTCTGATGTTGAGAGTCTCTTTAGATGAGAATATGGGAAGTGAATTCTCCATTGAGAACACTGTGTCCCCGTTAGCCCTCAAGGCCCAGGCAGCAGGTCCTTTGGCACACAGAACTGTGCTGCCTGTGCCATGAGGCATGAGCAGAGCCCAGTTTGGACATGGGCCTGTGACTTGCTTGGCCTCTCCCTCTGGATCCAGGAGGAGCACTTCCAGTTGTGTCTGCTTTAAGTTGAAATTTGCAGTCATAAAATGTTCAGGGTATTTTCTTTTCTCAAATTAAAATGTTCACTCCATATTTTACTCAACCCCACAGAGAAATGTGCGGGTCAGAAAGCCAGAACCTCATCCAAGTTCACTCACGATGCTACTTTGAATAATTAAAAAAACAAGGGAACTCAAATTATAGTGTGAACAAAAATGGCTCTCAGAAGGAGCCAGCTGACAGTTCTGTCAGGTATTTGTTACTTTAGGAGGTGGCTGATTTCACCTTATTTGACATTTGATAAAATGTCATTGCATCTATGGCAGACCACATGCCCTCATCAGGCTCCTTTGGTAGAGTTGCTTTCTGAGTAGGGTGATGAATGGCCTTGTCCCCTCTCTCTCAGTTCCCTTATCCAATTTTCACTGTGTCTACATTTGAGGATTTTGCTGGAGTTTAGAAAAAATGCTGATTGTTGTGTATGATCCTCAGCCCCATGGAGGTGAGAGAGCCACAGATACACAAAGGTATTATGTGTGTGTAAACTTACCACGTTTGGTTGCCTTAGGATAAGGAAATATGCTTTATTTAATATTACTACTTAGTAATATCGCTCTGTATTACTAAGTTTCAGTATTACTTGGGAATATATATACATATATATGATTTCTAAAACAGTAAAAGGAAAAAAGGCAATATGATAAAATGCTGGACAATTTATTTATATATATATTTTAGATTTTATTTATTTGAGAGAGAGAGCACAAGCAGGCGGAGAAGCAGAGGGAGAGGGAGAAGCAGACTTCCTGCTGAGTAGGGACCCTGGTGTGGGGCTCAATCCCAGGACCCTGAGACCTGATCTGAACTGAAGGCAGACGCTTAACCGACTGAGCTACCCAGGTGCCCCAAAATGCTGGACAATTTAAACTGGAAGAAAATATATTTTAAAGGCAACGTGTTCCCCTTTCAGTGAACTTTCCCAGGTGATGTGGAGGGCAGTGATTTAGGGCCCTGGCTCTCAGAATGAGCAGACAGTTTGCAGATAACCTAGATGTCCCTCCTGGATGAGGTCTTTTTCCTCTAATTTCAGGTAGAATGAGAAAGCTAACCTCATGTTGACAAACGGCAACTTGTTGAATGCTCGATGGAGAAAATTTCTCTCCAAAGCAAGTTACTATTCTAGGTTTGGAATTCATACATAGAGCTAGGTATCTCTGACTCTTGAAATTATATGCAAACATTTGTAGATATTTTTATTTGTGTATATTTCTGGGAATAGGTTTGTATGTGTGTACATTTTTCTGGGGATAGGTTCTGTACGTTTTATCAGATTCTCAAAATGGTGTGTGAACACTCCCATACTGGTCAAGCAACCATGTCCTAAACCATTCAAGATTTTAGATCATAGGGATGGTAGATTGTATTATTGTTCAACACTTTTTTTCTACACCTCCCTGTTGGCCCCTTTCTATAGGAGGTTTAGAGTCCCACCCCACTAATCCTGGAGTTGGTCATGGATTTGCTTTGGCCAATGAGATGTGAGTGGAGATGACATGACACTCCTGAGCAAAAGCTTTAAGAGCCATGTGTGATTCCATCATTACTGTTTTACCCCTGCATAGACTAACATATTTCAGAGAGGGGTTGTGCCTACTGCCTGGGCTGGGAATGAAGATGATAGAGCTGAAGGTGACTTTTGAACATGTTACATAAGTGAGAACTACCATATTGTTGTAAGTTACTGAGATTTGGGTATTCTTTGCTGCTGGCAGCATAACTTAGTCTGAACTGACTGCTCCAACAGGAAGCCCAAGTTACATTCAACAGGATACAGTGGAAAGCATTAGTATAATGAGCTTCCTCTGGTTTGGTGCTATTATAAGTGACACATTTTTCCTATGGATTCTGTGTGGTCCTTCAAGTTTTTCCCATAGAGTCAGAAATAAGACCTTAGTTTGGTAGGGTCAGTCTGTTAGGGTCAGTGAGCCCATTTTGCTGAGTCACAATCCTTTCTGGTAGAGGGAGCCACTCTGGGTCTGTTTCTTTCATCTGCCCTGTGGCTAATGTTTCCCAGGAAAGAATTACTGATACGAGGAGTGTCTGAGGTCAGGAGCAGCTCTCTGCAGCATAACGCAAACCACCTAACACAGTAGATATGAACATATTGAAAAATTATGGGGTGCATATCATTTGTGGTGCAAAGTATAGTGCAGATTCATTTTCTAAAATGCTCTCTTACTCCAGGTGTGACAAGGATGAAGAATAGGTGTTACCACAATAGAACACAATGAAAGGCCACCCAAGAAAGAAAACAGATTTCAGAGGTGACTCATAAACAAAGTACTACCTTCAAGAAAATAAAAAAGCCATCCATTATCTACACAAAATGCATAATAATAAGGACAAGTGCTTCATCACCTCCTGTTTGACAGCTAGAGGTCAGAACTCCCATAAGGGAATCACTGCATAACCTCATACTTTAGTCAGAATGGGCTGCACCTGAATCAGAGAGCTGTTCTGTCTTTGGAGAGATTTGATTTACTCTCCACCCTTATCCCCTATTCTTAATTATTGCTACCATTAAGCAGTTTCAGTTTTTAATAATTTTATTGTTTTTTTAAAAAAGATTTTATTTATTTGAGAGAGAGAGAGGGAGCACGAGCATGAGCTGGGGGAAGAGTAGAGGGAGAAGCAGACTCACTGCTGAACCAGGAGCTCAACATGGGGCTTGATCCCAGGACCCTGAGACCATGACCAGAGCCAAAGTCAGACACTTAACCAACTGAGCCACCCTGGTGCCCCAGTAATTTTATTGTTTTTAAAAAAGATCTGTACTAAGTTAATTATCCTTATTGACTTAAAAATGGAAGCTTGATAGCCAGCTCATAAAAGATCTGCCCTGAAGCTTTTTACTCAATGAAAAATGTTTCTAGGAAATTATATTCCTACTCCAAGTGGGATAATTTCTTCCTAATCTGGTACATCTAAGAAAAAGTTAAGTTTCTTTTCATTACAGATTATAAGACTTTATTTTATATTACTTTATGGTATTTATTCACTTATTTAACAGTTATTTATTGACTGCCTATTCTTTGCCAGGGATTATTCTTGGAGTGGGAGCTCAGCAGACTCTGCCCTCAAGGTGGTTGCATTCTAATGAGAGAAGATAGAAATTAAGTACAACAAAAACAAATAACTATGTAATATGTCAGATGGTGATAAATACTCTGAAACTAATAAAGCAGAGTAAGGAGAGATAGAGAATTATGGGAATGGGATACTATTTCATACAGGGTGGTCAGAGCAGTTCTTACTGGTTGGAGGAATTTGAACTGGTTGGAGTTAAGGGTAGGAGTGACCATGTAAGTGTCTGCTGGTCTAGTGGGGAGTTGGATTCATATCTTATTTTACTCAGATATATTCCTGACAAGTAAGATGTAAATTGAGTTTTATTTTAAGCACATTATGGAAAGACTTTAAAAATTCTTTTTAGTGAATCTCTCTCTAAAATGAAGATCCCATTGATAAAATGAACAATTATGTCTTAAAAGTAATCTGCATTGTGAGTACAAGTTTCCACAGATTAAATTCACTTTAAACAAGTTATACTTGTTTAGATTAAGATGTTATAGAGGAGTGATGGACAAGAACAGTTTAAATGAGTGAAAAGTCTTGGGTATATATTCTTAAAAAGGATTTATTATTCTATTAATTTAATTTATTATTTTAAACTGTGTATTGTAATAAGCAAATCAATAATGTGTGGTTGAAGGTCTTTGAATTAATCAGAATGTTTTGTTATTAGCATATGCAAATCACATAAACGCTTTCAAAATATCTGAGAGCCCTTAAAAAATGATTTCTGTGGTTGAGTTAGCATTCTCTCTGTATTTATATGTACCTGAGGATACACTAGAAATACACATTTTTCAGAACTAATGCAGACGTAACTTAGGCCTTGGGCAGGTTATCACAGTTTTCAAAGAAAGGTGTTTAAACTTGCAAGAGTGTGCTTTGCCCTTTAGATTCACCCTTCCTGGATTCACTGCTTCGAAACAAAATGAAGCAAAACTGTTAGTAGAATACAGTGAGACCAAACTTGTCATCACCCCATTTTAAAGTAGCCCTAATACATAAACTCTGACTTTATAACAAAGAATGCATGATCTGATGGTTGTAGTTCAAACCTCAGGGAATATGAGCTTTGATTGCAATTGCGATTTTAGAACATTAAGGTGGTTGTTAATTTGTAGAAGAAAGCAACCATTGTGAAAGTGAGAAATCGATATAAGAAATACTGTTTTTCAGTCTAAAAAGAAAGGTTGGGGGAGGAGCAAGATAGCAGAGGAGTAGGAGACCTAAATTTTGTCTGGTCCCAGGAATTCAGCTAGATAGGGATCAAACCATTCTGAACACCTACGAACTCAACAGGAGATCGAAGAAAAGAATAACAGCAACTCTCTGAACAGAAAAACGACCACTTTCTGGAAGGTCTCCTCTGATTTCTTTGGTGTATATTTTTCTGGGGTCGTTGTTACCCTGTTAGCATTTTGTTCTCTCATTCATCTATTCTCCTCTGGACAAAATGACAACACAGAAAAAATCACCTCAACAAAAAGAACAAGAGGCAGTACCAACTGCCAGGAACCTAATCAATATGGACGTTAGTAAGATGTCGGAACTAGAGTTCAGAATGACAATTTTAAAGATACTAGCTGGGCTTGAAAAAAGCATGGAAGTTATTAGAGAAACCCTTTCTGGAGAAATAAAAGAACTAAAATCTAACCAAGTCGAAATCAAAAAGGCTATTAATGAGGTGCAATAAAAAATGGAGGCGCTAACTGCTAGGATAAATGAGGCAGAAGAGAGAATTAGTGATATAGAAGACCAAATGATGGAGAATAAAGAAGCTGAGAAAAAGAAAGATAAACAACTACTGGATCACCAGGGCAGAATTTGAGAGATAAGTGATACCATAAGACGAAACAACATTAGAATAATTGGGATCCCAGAAGAAGAAGAAAGAGAGAGAGGGGCAGAAGGTATATTGGAGCAAATTA
>NW_022589713.1:600746-615727 GCF_004348235.1 Phoca vitulina | reverse complement strand
AGAAGAAGAAAGAGAGAGAGGGGCAGAAGGTATATTGGAGCAAATTATAGCAGAGAACTTCCCTAATTTGGGGAAGGAAACAGGCATCAAAATCCAGGAAGCACAGAGAACCCCTCTCAAAATCAATAAAAATAGGTCAACACCCTGACATCTAATAGTAAAACTTAGGAGTCTCAGAGACAAAGAGAAAATCCTGAAAGCAGCTCGGGAGAAGAGATCTGTAACCTACAATGGTAGAAACATTAGATTGGCAACAGACCTATCCAGAGAGACCTGGCAGGCCAGAAAGGACTGGCATGATATATTCAGAGCACTAAATGAGAAAAATATGCAGCCAAGAATACTATATCCAGCTAGGCTGTCACTGAAAATAGAAGGAGAGATAAAAAGCTTCCAGGACAAACAAAAACTAAAGGAATTTGCAAACACGAAACCAGCCCTACAAGAAATATTGAAAGGGGTCCTCTAAGCAAAGAGAGAGCCTAAAAGCAACATAGACCAGAAAGGAACAGAGACAATATACAGTAACAGTCCCCTTACAGGCAATACAATGGCACTAAATTCATATCTTTCAAAAGTTACCCTGAATGTAAATGGGCTAAATGCCCCAATCAAAAGACACAGGCTATCAGATTGGATTAAAAAACAAGACCCATCGATATCCTGTCTGCAAGAGACTCATTTTAGACCCAAAGACACCCCCAGATTGAAAGTGAGAAGGTGGAAAACCATTTACCATGGTAATGGACACCAAAAGAAAGCTGGGGTGGCAGTCCTTTTATCAGACAAATTAGATTTTAAACCAAAGACTGTAATAAGAGATGAGGAAGGACACTATATCCTATGTAAAGGGTCTATCCAACAAGATCTAACAATTGTAAATATCTATGCCCCTAACATGGGAGCAGCCAATTATATAAGTCAATTAATAACAAAAGCAAAGAAACACATCAACAACAATACAATAATAGTGGGGGACTTTAACAGCCCCCTCACTGAATTGGACAGATCATCTAAGCAAAAGATCAACAAGGAAATAAAGACTTTAAATGACACACTGGACCAAATGGACTTCACAGATATATTCAGAACATTCCATCCCAAAGCAATAGAATACACATTCTTCTCTAGTGCCCATGGGACATTCTCCAAAATAGATCACATCCTAGGTCACAGATCAGGTCTCAACTGGTACCAAAAGATTGGGATCATTCTCTGAATATTTTTGAACCACAGTGCTTTGAAACTAGAACTCAATCACAAGAGGAAAGTCGGAAAGAACTCAAATACATGGAGGCTAAAGAGCATCCTACTAAAGAATGAATGGGTCAACCAGGAAATTAAAGAAGAATTAAAAAAATTCAGGGAAACCAATGAAAATGAAAACACAACTATTCAAAATCTTTGGGATGCAGCAAAGGCAGTCCTAAGAGGAAAGTATATAGAATACAAGCCTTTCTCAAGAAACAAGAAAGGTCTCAAATACACAACCTAACCCCACACCTAAAGGAGCTGGAGAAAGAACAGCAAATAAAGCCTAAACCCAGCAGGAGAAGAGGAATAATAAAGATCAGAGCAGAAATCAATGAAATAGAAACCAAAAGAACAGTAGAACAGATCAATGAAACTAGGAGCTGGTTCTTTGAAAGAATCAACAAGATTGATAAACCCCTGGCCAGACTTATCAAAAAGAAAAGAGGAATGACCCAAATCAACAAAATCATGAATGAAAGAGGAGAAATCACAACCAACACCAAAGAAATACAAACAATTATAAGAACATATTATGAGCAACTCTATGCCAGCAAATTAGATAACCTGGAAGAAATGGATGCATTCCTAGAGATGTATCAACTACCAAAACTGAACCAGGAAGAAATAGAAAACCTGAACAGACCTATAACCACTAAGGAAATTGAAGCAGTCATCAAAAATCTCCCAACAAACAAAAGCCCAGGGCCAGATGGCTTCCCAGGGGAATTCTACCAAACATTTAAAGAAGAATTAATACCTATTCTCTGAAACTGTTCCAAAAAATAGAAATGGAAGGAAAACTGCCAAACTCGTTTTATGAGGCCACCATTACCTTGATCCCAAAACCAGACAAAGAACCCATCAAAAAGGAGTATTACAGACCAATATCCCTGATGAACACGGATGCAAAAGTTCTCACCAAAATACTAGCCAATAGGATCCAACAGAACATTAAAAGGATTAATCACCATGACCAAGTGGGATTTATCCCTGGGCTGCAAGGTTGGTTCAACATCTGCAAATCAATCAACATGATACAATACATTAACAAAAGAAAGAACAAGAATCATATGATCCTCTCAATAGATGCAGAAAAAGCATTTGACAAAGTACAGCATCCTTTCTTGATCAAAACTCTTCAGAGTATAGGGTTAGAGGGCACGTACCTCAATATCATAAAAGCCATCTATGAAAAACCTACAGCAAATATCATTCTCAATGGGGAAAAACTGGGAGCTTTCCCCCTAAGGTCAGGAACACGGCAGGGATGTCCACTATCACCACTGCTATTCAACATAGTATTAGAAGTCCTAGCCACAGCAATCAGACAACAAAAAGAAATCAAAGGCATCCAAATCAGCAAAGAAGTCAAACTCTCACTCTCTGCAGATGATATGATACTTTACGTGGAAAACCCAAAAGACTCCACCCCAAAACTGCTAGAACTCATACAGGAATTCAGTACAGTGGCAGGATATAAAATCAATGCACAGAAATCAGTGGCATTCCTATACACCAACAACAAGACAGAAGAAAGAGAAAGAGTCAATCCCATTTATAATTGCACCCAAAACCATAAGATACCTAGGAATAAATCTAACCAAAGAGGCAAAGGATCTGTACTCAGAAAAGTATAAAATACTCATGAAAGAAATTGAGGAAGACACAAAGAAATGGAAAAACATTCCATGCTCATGGATTGGAAGAACAAATTGTGAAGATGTCAATGCTACCTAGAGCAATCTACACATTCAATGCAATCCCCATCAAAATACCATCCACTTTTTTCAAAGAAATGGAACAAATAATCCTAAAATTTGTATGGAACCAGAAAAGACCCCGAATAGCCAGAGGAATGTTGAAAAAGAAAAGCAAAGCTGGCGGCATCACAATTCTGGACTTCCAGCTCTATTACAAAGCTGTCATCATCAAGACAGTATGGTACTGGCACAAAAACAGACACATAGATCAATGGAACAGAATAGAGAGCCCAGAAATAGACCCTCAACTCTATGGTCAACTCATCTTTGACAAAGCAGGAAAGAATGTCCAATGGAAAAAAGATAGTCTCTTCAACAAACGGTGTTGGGAAAATTGGACAGCCACATGCAGAAGAATGAAACTGGACCATTTCCTTACACCACACACAAAAATAGACTCCAAATGGTTGAAAGACCTAAATGGGAGACAGGAGTCCATCAAAATCCTAGAGGAGAACACAGGCAGCAACCTCTTCGACCTCAGCCGCAGCAACTTCTTCCTAGAAACATCGCCAAAGGCAAGGGAAGCAAGGGCATTAATGAACTATTGGGACTTCATCAAGATAAAAAGCTTTTGCACAGCAAAAGAAACAGTCAACAAAACCAAAAGACAACCGACAGAATGGGAGAAGATTATCTGCAAATGAGATATCAGATAAAGGGCTAGTATCCAAAATCTATAAAGAACTTTTCAAACTCAACACCCAAAGAACAAAGAATCCAATCAAGAAATGGGCAGAAGACATGAACAGACATTTTTCCAAAGAAGACATCCAAATGGCCAACAGACACATGAAAAAGTGCTCAACATCGCTCGGCATCAGGGAAATCCAAATCAAAACCTCAATGATATCTCACCTCACACCAGTCAGAATGGCTAAAATTAACAAGTCAGGAAATGACAGATATTGGCGGGGATGTGGAGAAAGGGGAACCCTCCTACCTACACTGTTGGTGGGAATGCAAGCTGGTGCAGCCACTCTGGAAAACAGTATGGAGGTTCCTCAAAAAGTTGAAAATAGAGCTAGCCTACGACCCAGCAATTGCACTACTGGGTATTTACCCCAAAGATACAAATGTAGGGATCTGAAGGGGTACGTGCACCCCGATGTTTATAGCAGCAATGTCCTCAATAGCCAAACTGTGGAAAGAGCCAAGATGTCCATCTACAGATGAATGGATAAAGAAGATGTGATATATATATACAATGGAATATTATGCAGCCATCAAAAGGAATGAGATCTTGCCATTTGCAATGATGTGGATGGAACTGGAGGGTATTATGCTGAGTGAAATAAGTCAATCAGAGAAAGACATGAATCATATGACCTCACTGATATGAGGAATTCTTAATCTCAGGAAACAAACTGAGGGTTGCTGGAGTGGTAGGGGGTGGGAGGGATGGGGTGGCTGGTGATAGACATGTAGGAGGGTATGTGCTATGGTGAGCGCTGTGAATTGTGTAAGACTGTTGAATCATAGAACTGTACCTCTGAAATAATACATTATATGTTAAAAAAGAAAAGAATAGCAGGAAGGCAAAAATGAAGGGGGTGGGGGACTTGGAGGGTGAGATGAACCATGAGAGACTATGGACTCTGAGAAACAAACTGAGGGTTCTAGAGGGGAGGGGGGTGGGGGGAATGGGTAAGCCTGGTGATGGGTATTAAAGAGGGCACGTATTGAATGGAGCACTGGGTGTTATACACAATGAATCATGGAACACTACATCAAAAACTAATGATGTAATGTATGGTGATTAACATAACATTAAAAAAAAAGAAAAGATACTGTTTCTCATCCCCTTTACTCCCTGCAGCCTTCCCCTTGGATACCCTTTCAGTAAGTACAGTAAGTGTGAGATGCTGAAGAGTTAACAGTCAGATCTATCCTTTTAGCTTTTATGATTAAGTGTCAGGATTGGACCTTTCTGGAGAAGTGCTTATATGACACAGTCATTTCCCACCCTATCCCACCACAGAATAATATTCAGTGAATTAACCTGATTTCTATGTTCTTGGTATCACAAGTTTACAATTCATAGCCATCTTTCTTAGGGTTACCTGAGATGGTGTTTTTGCATGTATTTCCTCTGTTGAGTTAAATAACACAGCTGTTACTTTTAATGTGAAAAAACATTTGTCTCTTCATGGCAGAATGGTAATTTATAGGCAGAACATTTTATCTTTAATTTACAGGTGTACCAGACCAAGCTCTTTCAAAAATGTTTTAAAAAATGCCCAGCACAAGGTGCTGGCAGGGCCATGCTCTTTGACAAAGCTCTAAGGTAGAATTTTTCCTCGCCTCTTCTAACTTCTGTTAGTAGCCAGCAACCCTTGGGGTTTCCTGTGTTGTAGACGTGTCACTCCAGTTTCTGCTTCTGTCATCATATGGCATTCTCCCTGTGTATCTGTTTTCACATGGTGTTCTTCTCTCTGTGTCTCTGTCCAAATTTCTCTCTTCTTCTAGGTTCATCAGTCATTGGGTTAGGGTCCACCCTAATCCAGTAAAGACCTTGTCTTACTTGATTACGTTTATAAAGACTATTTCCTCATAGATGAGGTCCCATTCTGAAGTTCTAGGTTGGCATGACTTTTGGGGGACATTATTCAACTCAGTACCTGTGCCCAGAACTGTTCCTGCACACAGCTTATGCATGGCCAAATACAATCCTTTCTAGTCTGAGCCTTTTCTTTTGGTAAATGTCTCAAATACATAGCATAATTCTCTTCCTTTTTTTCTTTTTTTTAAGATTTCTTTCCTTCTTTGTCAGAGAGAGAGAGAGAGAGAGAAAGTACAAGCAAGGGGAGCGGCAGGCAGAGGGAGAAGCAGGCTCCCCGCTGAGCAAGGAGTCTGATGTGGGACTTGATCTCAGGACTCTGGATCATGACCTAAGCTGAAGGCAGACGTAATGGACTGAGCCACCAAGGCATCCCTTTTGTAAACTTTTTATTGAGATTTAACATACATGCAGGAAAGTCCATAAATTATAATTGATGAGTTTTTCCAGAGTGAACAGTCATGTAACTACCACTCAGATCAAGAAATAGAATGTTACCAGCAACCAAGAAGGCTTCATCATGCCTTTTGTAGTTATTATCCATCTAGAATAATTTCTATTATGACATCTAGCAGCATAGATTAGCTTCACTTGTTTTGAATTTGATATCTATTATTATTTTGTGTCTAGCTTTTTTTCCCCCCAGCCTTATGACTGTGAGTTTCATCCATGTTATGGCACATGGTTATAGTTCATTTTCTTTTCTACATAGTATTCCGTTCTATGAATATGTTGTAATTATTTTTCCATGATATTGCTGATAGACATTTGAACTACTTCCAGTCTTTGCAATTATGAATAATGCTTTGTGGATATTTTTGTGCATGTCTTTGGATACACATACATATGGGGCTGTGTTAGGTATATGCTTATGAGTAGAATTGTTGGGTCATAGAGTATGTATTTATTTAGTATTAGCGGATACTTTGTTTTCCAAAGTGGTTACACAGTTTACACTCATACCAACTGCATATAAGAGTTTCAGTTGCTCTATATCTTTGCCTGGCCTTGAATATTTAAGAAAAAAATTAGCCTTTTGGTGAATATATTGTGAGATCTCATTGTGGTTTTAATTTGCCTTTCCTTAATTACTGATGATGTTGAGCATCTTTTTGTATGTTAATTTGCCATTTGGATGCCATCTTTTGTGTATTGATTTTTGTCTTTTGCCCTTTATTTAATTGGATTTAGTTACCATTTTATTATTAATTTATAATGGTATTTTACATATTCTAGATAGAATTCTTGTCAGATATATGTAGTTTAAAAATCTCCCAGGCTGGGATGCCTGGGTGGCTCAGTTGGTTAAGTGTCTGCCTTTGGCTCAGGTCATGATCCCAGGGTCCTGGGATTGAGTCCCACATCAGGCTCCTTGCTCGGCAGGGAGCCTGCTTCTCCCTCCGCCTTCCCCTCCTCCTGCTTGTGCGCTCTCTCTCTCTCTCTCTGACAAATAAATAAATAAAATCTTAAAAAAAAAATCTCCCAGGCTGTAGTTTGTTTTCTTTCTCTTAATGGTATCTTTTGATGAATGTACGTTCTTATTTTTAATTAAATTAGTTTATCTAACTTTTCCTTTATGGTAAGAGCTTTTTATATTTTATTGAAGAAATCTTTGCTTGCCTCAAGGTCATGAAGATATTATCATATGTTATCTTCTAGAAGATTTGTTTTTACCTTTTACATTTAGGCCTATGATCCATTTAGAATTGATTTCTATTCCTGTATGAATAGAAGTCAAGGTTGTTTTATTCCTTATGGATATCATTGATCCAACACCATTTATTGAAAAGACTATGCTTTTCCACTTTTTATTGATGATAAGATTGGGTGTATCTGGACTTTCTAGTCTGTTTTATTGGCTTAACCTTGAGCCAATAGTATTTTGTTTTCATTACTATATACTAACCTCTTTTCTATTCTCTTTCTCTTGATTTTATTCTCTTCCCTGAAACAATTTGTGTAGTGAGTGAAACTGTCTTGATCCCTCTGTTCAAATTTTCTATTTCTTTCTGTTTCATTTTTGGTAGTTTATATGTTTCTAGGAATTTATCCATTTCTTTCAGCTTGTCCGGTTTGTTGGCATATAGTTTTTCATAATATTCTCTTATAGTTGTTTGTAGTTCTGTGGTGTTGGTTGTTATTTCTCCTCATTTGTGCTTTTATTTATTTGAGTCCTTTCTCTTTTTTTCTTGATAATTCTAGCTAGAGGTTTATCAGTTTTATTGATTTTTTTCAGAGAATCAGCTCCTGGTTTCATTGATCTGTTCTATTGTTTTTTTGTTGTTGTTGTTGTTTGTTTGTTTTAGTTTCTATATCATTTATTTCTGCTTTAATCTTTATTATTTTCTTCCTTCTGCTTTTAGGTTTTCTTTGTTGTTTTTCCTAGATCCTTTAGGTATAAGGTTAGATTGTTTATTTGAGATATTTTCTTGCTTCTTGAGGTCAGCCTGTATTGCTGTAAACTTGCCTCTTAGAACTGCTTTTGCTGCATTCCATAGGTTTTGGACCATTGTGTTTTCATTCTCATTTGTTTCCATGTACTTTTTTATTTCTTCTTTGATTTCCTGGTTGACCCGTTCATTGTTTAGTAGCAGGTTATTTAACGTCCATGTAATTGTGGTCTTTCCAGATTTTTCTTGTGGTTGACTTCTACTTTCATAGCATCATGGTCAGAAAAGATGCATGATATGACTTCAGTCTTTTTGAATTTTTTGAGCCTTGTTTTGTGAGCTAATATATGATCTGTTCTGGAGAATGTTCCATGTGTACTCGAAAGGAATGTGTATTCTGCTGTTTTAGGATGGAATGTTCTGAATATATATGTTAAACCCATCTATTCCAGTATCATTAAAAGCCATTGTTTCTTTGTTGATTTTCTGTTTAGCTGATCTGTCCGTTGATATAAATGTGGTGTTAAAGTCTTCTACTCTTATTGTATTATTATCAATTAGTTCCTTTATGTTTTTTATTAACTGTTTTATGTATTTCAGTGTTCCTTTGTTAGGTGCATGAATATTTACAATTGTTTTATCTTCTTGTTGGATTGTCCCTGTTTATTATTATGTAGTGTCCTTCTTTGTCTCTTGTTACAGTTTTTGTCTTAAAGTCTATTTTGTCTGATATAAAGTATTGCTACTCCAGCTTTTTTTT
Organism: Phoca vitulina; assembly: GCF_004348235.1. Taxonomy (NCBI): domain Eukaryota; kingdom Metazoa; phylum Chordata; class Mammalia; order Carnivora; family Phocidae; genus Phoca; species Phoca vitulina. The sequence continues at coordinate 607,003 of NW_022589713.1, read as the reverse complement.
TTAAGTAGGCTTCATGCCCAATGTGGGGCTTGAACTCATGACCTCAAGATCAAGAGTTTTATGCTCCACCCACTGAGCCAGCCACGCACCCCTCCAGGTTTTTTTTTTTTTTTTTTTTTTGACATCCACTTGCATGATAGATGTTTCTCCATCCCCTCACTTTCAGTCTGCAGGTATCTAAAATGAGTCTCTTGTAGGCAGCATATGGATGGATCTTATTTTTTTTATCCATTCTGTCAACCTATGCCTTTGGTTGGAGCATTTACTCCATTTATATTCAAAGTAATTATTGATAGATATGTATTTATGTCACTTATTGTTTGTTTTGTGGTTATTTGTGAAGATTTTCTCTGATCCTTTCTTTCTCTCTCTCTTTCATGGTTTGCTGATTTTCTCTAGTGATATATTTGGATTTCTTTCTTTTTATTCTTTGCATATTTATTAGTAGTTTTTGATATATGGCACCATTAGGTTTGTATATAACCTCTTCTGCATATAGTAGTCTATATTAAGTTGATGGTCATTTAAGTTTGAAGTCATTCTTTACTCTTCTCCATGTTTTAGGTATATGTTGTTATATTTTAAATCCTTTTATTTTGTGAGTTCCTTGACTGCTTTTTTACAGAAGTATTCATTTTTATTACTTTCGTGTTTCCTACCTTTATACTATCACTTTTGGTCTTTCCTTTCCACTCAAAGAGTCCCCTTTAATATTTCTTTCAGGGCTGGTTTAGTGGTCATGAACTCCTTTAGTGTTCGCTTATCTGGGAAACTCTGTCTTTCCTTCTATTTTGAACGATAGCCTTGCTGGATAGAGTGTTCTTTGCTGAAGATTTTTCTCATTCAGCACTTTGAATATATCACACCACTTCCTTCTGGCTTGGAAAGTTTCCGGTGAAAAATCCCCTGCTAGTCTTATGGGTGTTCCCTTATAAGTTACTGTCTTTTTTTGTCTTGCTGCTTTTACAGTTTTTTCTTTATCACTATATTTTTGCAAATTTCATTACAATATGTCTTGGTGTGGATCTGCTTTTGTTGATTTTGTTGGGAGATCTCTGTGCCTCCTGGATCTGAATATCTATTTCCTTTCCCTGATTAAGGAAGTTTTCAGCTTGTATTTCTTTAAATAAATTTTCTTTCCCCTTTTCTCTCTCTTTTGCTAGGACTCCTATAATATGAATGTTATTGCATTTGATGGAGTCACTGAGTTCCCTAAGTATATTCTTCTTTTTTGCATAATTGTTTTTTTCTCTCTTTTGTTCACTTTGATTACTTTCCATTACTCTGTCTTCTAGCTCATTAATTTGTTCCTCTGCTTCTTCCAGTTAGCTGTTTATTCTATCAAGCATGTTTCTTACTTCATTTAGTGAGCCCTTTATCTCTGCTATGTTATTTCTTATCTCTGTGTTAAAGATCTCACTCATGTCTTCCACTCTTTTCTCAAGTCCAGTGAGTATTCTTATGATCATTACTTGAAATTACCCATCAGGCATGTTACTTATATCGGTTTTACTTAGCTCTCTGGCTGTTGCCTTGTTCTGTTCTTTCATTTGGGATCAATTTCTCTGTCTTCTCATTTTATCTAAGTCTGTGCCTGTGCCTGTCTTTCTGTGTTAGGAAAGTCAGCTATGTCTCTTGTTCTTTAAGATAATAGCCTTCTGAAGAAGAGGTCTTAGAGCGCCTTGCAGTATGGTGTCCCCTGTTACCCAGGCCTGGTGCTTCCAGTAGTGTTTCCAATATATGCTACATGTGCTCTGCTGTTTTTTTCCTGGCCACTTTATCCTTAGGCCAGTTGTCTGCAGAGGCTCTCTTTGCCTGTTGTGGGTAGTGTTTGGTCCCTGGCCTGAATGTGGAACGTTTTAACTAGGTGTGCTCTGGTCTATTTGTGAAATGAGACCTGTTGCCACTGCTGTGGGAACCAATGCTCTGCAAAACTCCCATGTCAGATGATGCAGTATGAGCAGGGTTTTGGGCTGGGCTTCTGAGTGAGAGGGCCTGCCATTCTGGGACTGGGGCAAACATGACTGGGAGGGGCAGTCCCATCAGAACATGGAGGGGCAGGACTTCGTGTAGGCAAGTTAGGTAGGGAGTGTCAGCACTGTGCTGGTTCCTGCAGGTGGTCCTGTGCTTATGCTGAGAAGCAGGGGATGGAAATGGCATTGGCCAGTTACTTTTTTTCAGGAGAGGTCTCTCTGTGAATGCTGTCTCTCTGGGCTGTGCTCTGAGATGAGCACATAACCTCTCCACTGTGTGCCCAGGCACTCTTCAGATTGGTATTTCCATGCAGTTTGTCTGGGGATTGTTTGTCTGCCTCTCTCCAAAAGCAGTACAATGCCCTTGGAGCTCTTTCCCATTCAAGCGCACTGACATTTAAAACCCCAGGCTTTAGGCCCCGCTGGTTTCAAGAATTTGTGAAATTTGGCCATCTTGCTTTCCAAGCCAATTGCTATGGGTATTCATTTTCCCCATGCACTCCCCAGTGTGCTAGTTTATCTTTTGCCCTTCTCCACTACCATGGCTCCCTTTCCACTGCAGTGGCCATGATTCATTTGCCTCCCAAACTGCCTCTCTACTCTTTCTACCTTCTTTGATGTGGCCTCTTCTCTACCTTTAGTTGTGGAGTTTGTTCTGCCAGTCTTCAGGAGTTTGTTCTGCTAGTATTCAGGTCAATTCCTGGGGTATTTAGGATTATTTGATAGTTATCTAGTTGCATTCATGGGATGAGGTGAGCCTAGAGTCCTACTCTGCCACCATCTTCCAACTTCCCCTATAAAGAGTATTTTTAAAAATTTATTTTTCTAATTGTTTGTTGCTTGTGTTTAAAATTAAAGTTGCTTTTATATATTTACTTTCTATACAGTGATTTTACTAAATTAATTCATTGTAATAGTTTATCTGAAGTTCTTTGGAAGTTTCTGATTATAAATAATGCCATGTGCCAACTATAGAGTTCTTTATCTTGCTTTTTCCAATCTTATAGCATTTATTAATTTTCTTATATTACTGTATTGGCTAGGACTTCCAGTATAAGGCTAAATATAAGTGATGACTGTAAACATATTTATCTTTTCAAGAAGTCATTTAAATGTTACATTTAAGTATGATAGTAGCTATTGGATTTTTGTGTAGATACCTTTTGGGAGATTAAACATGATCCCTGTATTCCTAGTTTGCTAAGTTATTTTTAAATTGTTAAAGAGCATTGACTTTTAGCAGTTGCTTTTTTTCTGCATATATCAAGATAGTCGTATGATTTTTCTTATTTATTAGTTAATGTGGTAGATTATACTTTTCAAATTATATTTTAGTCTCAAACGTTAAACTAATCTTGAATTCTTTGGATAAATTTTGTTCAATAATTGTGTATTATCTATTAATATCTGTATCTGTATTGCTTTTTACTGGTGTGTATTTTCATGACAGAGATTAGACTGTAGTTTTCCCCTTTTTGAAATGTTCTATGATGTTTTGATATAGAGGTTATAGTAACGTCTTTTCTATTCTCTTTCTCTTGATTTTATTCTCTTTCCTGAAACAATTTGTGTAGTGAGTGAAACTATCTTGATCCCTCAAGTCCAGCCCAGTTGCAAACTGAGTACCAGTGACTGACCTCAGTCAGTGTTGCATAAAGCAGAAGAACTGTCTGTTTTGCCTGAATTTATTACCCACAAAAACATAAAATAGAATTATGTGGTTTTTGTTTTAATCAACTAAGTTTTAAAGTACTGGGTGTGTAGGAGCATCTGATTGTAGTCTTAATTTGCATTTTCAAAATAGAATAATGATTTTGAGAAATTCTGCATGTATTCTGTCACTCAGATATATTTTTGGTCAAGTGTCTCTTCAAATCTTTGGCTCATTGGTTTCATTGGATCTTTTATTATTATTGACTTTTGAGAGTTCTTTCTTTATGCTGGATAAAGCCTTTATCAGATATATGTTTTGCAAATATTTTCTCCCGGTCTGTGACTTGCCTTTTAATTTCCTTAACAGAATATTACAAAGAGCAAAAGTTTTAAAATTTGAAGAAGCTCAATTTATAATTTTTTTCTTTTAAGGTTTTTCCTTTTTGTTCCTTATCTGTCTTTACCTAATCAAAAGTTCCAAATATCTTCTTTTATCTTCTATATTATAATTTAATTATTAACATTATGGTTATGATCCACTGTGAGTTGATTTTTATTTATGGTGTGAAATAAGATTTGATGTTTATATCTTTTCATATGGATATCCAATTGTTCTAGTACCATTTGTTGAAAACTATCTTTTCTCCTTTAAATTACCTTGGTAGCTTTGTTGAAAGTGAATTGACCATCTGTATGTACATCTATTTCTAGCCTTTCTACTTTCTCCCACTGATCTATATGTAAATCTGCAGTCAGGCTATGTGCATCCTTCAACTTTGTTTTTCTTTTCAAAGTTCTTTTGCTATTGTATGTACTCTCATATGAATTTTAGAATCAGCTTGTCAATTAAAAAAAATTCCTGCTGGTATTTTGGTAAGGATTGTGTTGAATCTATAGATCAATTTGGAAAGATTTGCTATCTTAAGAAATCATGAACATGGCATATGTCTCTATTTAAGTATTAACTGATTCTTTCAGTAATGTTTTATAGTTTTCTCTATACAGATCATACACATAGTTTGTTAAATGTATTTCTAAGTATTCATGTTTCTTTTTTCTTTTTTTTTTTTTTTAAAGATTTTATTTATTTATTTGACAGAGAGATAGAAGAGCACAAGCAGAAGGAGTGGCAGAGGGAGAGGGAGAAGCAGGCTCTGCACTGAGCAGGGAACCCGATGTGGGACTCGATCCCAGGACCCTGAGATCATGACCTGAGCCGAAGGCAGACGCTTAACCATCTGAGCCACCCAGGCGCCCAGTATTCATGTTTCTTGATGCTATTCTGTTGTAAATGATACTCTTTTAAAATTAAAATTTTCAGTTATTCATTTATTGTATGTAGAAAAACATTTGACTTTTATATACTGATCTTGAATCCTTTAACACTGTTAAACTCATTTATTAATTCTAGAAGTTTTTTGTAGATTCTTTAGGATTTTCCACATTTTTATTTTCAAGAGTCACACATATTTTTAAGAACTTAAAGGATAGGGCGCCTGGGTGGCTCAGTCATTAAGCGTCTGCCTTTGGCTCAGGTCATGATCCCAGGGTCCTGGGATCGAGTCCCACATCGGGCTCCCTGCTCTGCGGAGAGCCTGCTTCTCCCTCTCCCACTCCCCCTGCTTGTGTTCCTGCTCTTGCTGTGTCTCTCTCTGTCAAATAAGTAAATAAAATCTTTAAAAAAAAAAAAAAAAAAAAAGAACTTAAAGGATAAAAATGGTCTGTTTCAGGTGCCCAGATACTTACCATTTTTGTTGCTCTTTCATTCTTGAAGTTATGTATTTTCCTGAAGAAATTCCTTCATCCTGACGAAATTTCTTAAGCATTTATTTTTTAGCAGGTGTGCTGGCAACAAATTCTCTTAGTTTTCCTTCATCTTAGAATGATTTTATTTTGCCTTTATTCCTGAAAGATATTACTGATAGAAGTTTGGGTTAACAGTTATATTCTTTCAGCACCTTAAAGATGTTGTTCTGTTCCCTTCTGGCTTTCATGGCTTCTGATGAAAAATTTGTAGTCATTCAAATTGTTCCCCTGTATGTGTTGTATCATTTCTCTCCCCCCACCCCCGGTACAGTTTGATTATGAGGTATCTGGGCATGATTTCTTGAGTTTATCCTATTTGAAGTTCTCTGAGTCTCTTGAATCTGTAAATTAGTATATTTCCCCGAAATTGGAAGTCTGTTTTTTGTTTTACAGTCCTTTTTGATCTGCTTGCTTTATGTTGAATAGTTTCTATTGCTATGACTCTGATATTTTCACTGTGTCACTAATATTTTTTTATGCAGTGTCCCATTGGCTGCTTATCTTCTTCAATGCATTTTCCATTTCAGATTTTGTGTTTTTTATCCAGAATTTCCATTTGAGTATTTGTATATCATTTGCTTTTCTGCTAATTATGCTCATGTTTTTCTTTTTTTTACATCACTGAACATATTCATGAGATTTATAACAGCTACTTTAATGTATTTTTCTGCAAATTTAATCATCTCTGTCATTTCTGATTCTATATTTGTTAGTAGAATCTTGTGGTTATATGTCATAGTTTTTTTTCTTTGCCACATGCCTGGTAATTTTTTTTTTTTTTTAGATGTAGTGTTCCATGATTCATTGTTTGTGCATAACACCCAG
>NW_022589713.1:448385-595746 GCF_004348235.1 Phoca vitulina | reverse complement strand
TAATTTGCTCCAATATACCTTCTGCCCCTCTCTCTCTTTCTTCTTCTGGGATCCCAATTATTCTAATGTTGTTTCGTCTTATGGTATCACTTATCTCTCGAATTCTGCCCTCGTGATCCAGTAGTTGTTTATCTCTCTTTTTCCCACCTTCTTTCTCTCTTCTGCCTCATTTATCCTAGCAGTTAGCGCCCCCGTATTTGATTGCACCTCATTAATAGCCTTTTTGATTTCGACTTGCTTGGATTTTAGTTCTTTTATTTCTCCAGAAAGGGTTTCTCTAATAACTTCCATGCTTTTTTCAAGCCCAGCTAGTATCTTTAAAATTGTCATTCTGAACTCTAGTTCCGACATCTTACTAACGTCCATATTGATTAGGTTCCTGGCAGTTGGTACTGCCTCTTGTTCTTTTTGTTGAGGTGATTTTTTCCATCTTGTCATTTTGTCTTCCAGAAAGTGGTCGCTTTTCTGTTCAGAGAGTTGTTGCTATTCTTTTCTTTTATCTCCTGTTGAGTTCGTAGGTGTTCAGAATGGTTTGATCTCTATCCAGCTGAATTCCTGAGACCAGACCAAATCCAGGTCTCCTACTCCTCCGCCATCTTGCTCCGCCCCTCCGGTAATTTTTGATTGGATTCCAGACACTGAATTTTACGTTGGTCAATGCCAGGTTTTGTTTTATTCCTTTAAAGAGTATTGGACTTTGTTCTTGCCCTCGCAGTTTAGTTTGATCTTTTGAAACTTGTTTTTAAGTTTTCTTGTGGCAGGTCCAGAGCAGTCTTTACTCCAGACCTAATTTATCCCCTGCTTCTAAGGCATGACTGTTTTGAATATTCTACCTAATGTTCTGTATGCTAATGAGGTTTATCCACTCTGAGTGAAGGGAATGTGAACTATTTCCATTACTTTATGATTTCAGGGACATTTTCAGCCTATTGCTTTCAGGTTTTCCCTAGCCTCATGGAGTTACCCCAGGCATGTGCACATCAGTACTTGGCTGTAGATTTGATGGGACCCTTTGAAGATATCTGGAGCTCTCTTTCTCTTTAGCTCCCTCCAATATTCTGATCTACAAATTCTATTTACCATTAGTGATTTAAACTCTGATCTTTGTCTCTTCAGCTAAATGAGTCTGCCAGATTCTCTTTGAGTTCCTGCTCTCTGAGCTGCAGCCTGGAAAATGTCTCCAGGCTGTCATAGCACTTATCTCATCATTTCCCTTCTCTGAAAGATCACAGGTTTGAGCTGCCTATGGCCTAGTACCTGAAAAGTTGTTTTATGTATTTTCCCCAGGTTTCTTATTGTTTATTCTAGGGGTAATCCCTGTAGCAATTAATCCTTTATGCATAAGTAAAAGTCCAAAAGGAGATTTTTGAGCGTCTTTTATATACAGGGCACTGAGTTAGAGTCAGAGGTTAAATACACTCATAATTGTTTTTGAATGCATGCCAAGTTGAGACATACCCTGTGATATGTTATTATTTCGTGTTCCCCAGGCCTCAATTTTTGGTACTTTCACTTTGTTCATTCTTTCTGTAAAATTGATTGTTTTAGTATAAATGACTGTGGATGCAGGTCAGAACTATTGAAAGTCTTAGTCATTTCATGGCTGGATTATTGCAATATGGCAGTATTGCAGTCCTATCTGACCTTGGTCTTTTCAGTCTCACTCTTTTCTGCTCCTGTCTCCCCATAGTCTATATAGTGATTTTTAAATTATGTAATTTCCTGGATAATTACAAACACCTACTAATTCCACCTTTGCTTCCACCTTGCCCCTCACCTCCCACCATAGTCTGTTTCAACCCAGCAGCCAGAATGATTCTTTTTTAATTTTAAAATTTATTTTAATTTATTAATTATTCCAGCATAATCAACATACAATATTATATTAGTTTCAGGTGTACAATATAGTAATTCAACAATTCTATACATTAGATCATCATGATAAGTGTACTTTAATTCCTTCACCTACTTCACCTATCCCCATCCTCCCACCTCCCCTCTGGTGATCACCAGTTCTCCATAGTTAAGAGTCTGTTTTTTGGTTTCTCTCTTTATTTCTTTGTTTGTTTTGTTTCTTAAATTCCACATATGACTGATATCATATGGTATTTGTCTTTCTCTGACTGACTTATTTTACTTAGCATCATATCCTCTAGATCCATCCATGTTTTTTGTTGTAAATGGCAAGATTTCATTTTTTTTCTGGTCAAGTAATATTCCATTACACACACACACACACACACACACACGACACATACACACACACACTACCTCTTTATTCATTCATCTATTGATGGACACTTGGATTGTTTCCATTTTTTTTAAGGAAAAATTCTCTGTTTAATAACTAAATACAATTCACAGAAAATTGATTGTGTGTACACATGCAAATTATAGGAACATGTCTATTAAGTACCACAAAGTAAAATGGTAGGCTTATTTTTTTTCCAAATATAAAAAATTTATTTTTCTCCACTTAGTGTTTTTAAAAAATTTTTTTAAATCCAGTATAATTAACATATAGTGTTACATTAATTTCAGGTTTATAATATAGTGATTCAACAATTCCATACATTACTCAGTGCTCATCATGATAAGTGTACTCTTAATCCCTTCACCTGTTTACCCATCCCCACACCCAACTCCCCTCTGGTAACTATCAGTTTGTTCTCTATAGTTAAGAGTCTGTTTTTTGGTTTGTCTCTTTTTGTTTGTTTCTAAAATTCCACATAAGAGTGGAATCATATGGCATTTGTCTTTCTCTGACTTTTTTTCTTAGCATTATATTCTCTAGCTCCATCATGTTGTTGCAAATGGCAAGGTTTCATACTTTTTAATGGCTGAATAATATTCCATTGTGTATATATATGCCATATCTTCTTTATCCAGTCATCTATCAGTGAACACTTGGGCTGCTTCCATATTTTGGTTATTGTAGATAATGCTGAAATGAACACGGGTGCATATGTCTTTTTAAATTATTTTTTTCGGGGCGCCTGGGTGGCTCAGTCGGTTAAGCGGCTGCCTTCAGCTCAGGTCATGATCCCAGGGTCCTGGGATTGAGTCCCGCATCGGGCTCCCTGCTCTGCGGGGAGCCTGCCTCTCCCTCTCCCTCTGCCTGCTTCTCTGCCTACTTGTGTTCTCTCTCTATCTCTCTGTCAAATAAATAAATAAAATCTTTAAAAAAAAATTATTTTTTTCATATTCTTTGGGTAAATACCCAACATGGAATTAATGAATCATGTGGTAATTCTATTTTTAATTTTTTAAGGAACCTCCATACTGTTTTCCACAGTAGCTGCACCAGTTTGCTTTCCCAACAACAGTACACAAGGATTTGGTTTTCTCCATATGCTCAACAACATTTGTTGTTTCTTGTGTTTTTGATTTTAGCCATTTTGACAGGTGTGAAGTATATCTCACTATAGTTTTGATTTGCATTTCCCTGATGATGAGTGATGTTGAGCATCATTTCATGCTTATGTTGGCCATCTGTATGTCTTCTTTGGAGAAATCTCTGTTCATGTCTTCTGCCCATTTTTAATTGGATTATTTGTTTTTGTGTGTGTGTTGAGTTGTATAAGTTCATTGTATATTTTGGATAATAACCCTTTATTGGATATGTCATTTGCAAATATCTTCTCCCATTTATTAGGTTGTCTTTTTGTTTTGTTGATTGTATCCTTGGCTGTGCAGAAGCTTTTTATTTTGATCTAGTCCCAGTAGTTTATTTTTGCTTTTGTTTTCCTTGCCTCAGGAGGCACATCTAGAAAAGTGTTGCTATGGTTGGTGTCATAGAAATTACTGTCTGTGCTGTGTCCTAGGATTTTAATGGTTTCAGGTCTCACATTTAGATCTTTAATCCATTTTGAGTTTATTTTTGTGTATGATGTGAGAAAGTCCTCCAATTTAATTCTTTTGCATGTAGCTGTTCAGTTTCCCCAGAACCATTTGTGAATGTCTTTTTCCCATTGCATATTCTTGCCTCCTTTGTTGAAAATTAATTGACCATATAATTGTGGGTTTATGTCTGGACGGTCTATTCTGTTGATCTACTGTCAATATTTGTGCCAGTACCATAATGTTTTGATTACTATAGCTTTGTAGTATATCTTAAAATCTGGGATTTTGATACTGCCAGTTTTGTTCTTTTTAAAGGTTTTTTCTCTGGCCATTGTGGTTCCACTCAAATTTTAAGATTATTTTTTCTAGTTCTGTGAAAAATGGTATTGGTATTTTGATAAGGATTGCATTAAATCTATAGATTGCTTTGGGTAGTATGGACATTTTAACAATATTTGTTGTTCTAATCTATGAGCATTGAATATCTTTCCATTTGTTTGTGCCTTCAGTTTCTTTCATCAGTGTTTTATAATTTTTGGAGTACAGTACCCTCACTTCCTTGGTTAAGTTTATTCCTAGATATATATATATTTTTTTGGTGCTTTTGTAAATGGGATTGTTTTCTCAATTCATCTTTCTGCTACTTCATTACAGAATGATCCTTTTAAAATCTAATTGAGATCAAGATAGCCCTCTATGTCTCCCCTCTGCATGTAAATCCTGCAGTGTCTCCTTAGTTCATTCAGGATGAAAGTCAAAATTATTCAAAGGTATTTGAGACTATACCTGGTCATGGCCTCTTTTGACCCTATCTCCTTCTGCTTTTCTCTTCTCATTCTGTTCCAGCCACAGTGGCTTCCATGCTATTATTTAAATACAACAGCAGGGTTCTGCCTTACAGCCTTTGAACTGACCATCTCCTCTGCCTTGAATACTCTTTCTTCAGATTGTCTCATATTTAACCTCACCTCATTTGAGTTTTGGTGAAATGTCACCTTCTCAGTGTTGGCTCCCTGGTTCCTCAGTGAAAACAATGAAATCTAATCCTATCATCTTCTCTGCTTCAGTATTTCCAATCTGTCTTACCATAATCTTTCTTTTTTCCCCGTAACATTTACCAGCTTTTAACATACTAGATATTAAACACATACTCATTTTTGTTTAGTATCTGTCACCTCTCTCCCACTGGAATGTAAGCTCCCCAAGGTGACGGTTTGTTGTTTGTTTTGTTCACTGATGCATCCCCAGTTCCTAGAACAGAGCCCGACACTTCATAGGTCTATTATAAATATTTACTGAATGCATGTAAATCTGATATCATTCATTTAAGTAAGATGCTTTGGCTCTTCTTGGGCATACATGGGATAAAGCCCAGATCCTTCGCAAAGTGGAGTGAATTCTTCATAAGCTCCTGCACTTCCCTATGTTCAACTTTTTAGCTTCTCCATCCCTCCACTCCCTGAATTCTACCTATACTTAACTAATAATTTCTAACCAATACTGGCTCTCTCACATTTCCTGGCAGCATCTCAGACAGCACCCATTGCTTTATAGTCACTTTTAGTCATTAGAACAATTTTACATTCAGATATGAACAAGTCCAGGCCAGTATAAACCCAAACTTTATGGTTTCATTTACTGTCAAGCTTCTTTCCCTCCTAAAGACATAGACTGAGGGACCTGCAGTGGAGAAGAGCATGTGATTACTCTTTCATTTTTTATCCTTCTGGTCACTCTACTTCTGTTCTTTCCACAGTCCAGTGAAGAATGAAAGACAAAGGGTGGAGTCTGTCATAAATTGAGGTAGTAATCTGGCCGTTGGTGCCCTCTCTGAGGCAGATGCTCATGCACATGTCATACTCCCTTCCCCACCATTCAGGGACCTCTGAGATGCACAGAATCCTCCTGATGTAAGTAACATCTCCTTGACTGATCTCTAGAAGGATGACCCACTTAGTACCTTTCTGCTGGGATATTCTCATATTGGTAAAAGCCCTGTTGGGCAAGATCCTTTTAAGATGTCTTGAAAGAGATGCTGGATAAAGAGCTCAACTGCACAAAGAAAGACCTGCTCCCTAAAGATAATTGTCAATACAATTTATTTTGCTGCAGCTCTTCCTGTCCTGAGCCATGATGCAATTAGGCAGAACCTAAGGAATGATTTGAATCTATGGATCAAAAAAAGAAATGGAAATAGTCCTAGGTGGGACTCATTAAGTGATTTCTGGCTCAATACGAATTTCTGAACTTTAGTCTTCTTAACATTCAGGTGAACAAATAAGTATATACATAGTTATTCTACCAGTGGTGAGCCATGTGAAGTAACGAAGTTAAGTCATCTCTGGAACTCACCTTCATCATCCATAAAATGATGTGGTTGAATTTTTAAGTTAATGTTTATCTGTAATAGCCTATAATTCCCATCAATTCTCTGTCTATTTCTTGGATACACCGTGGAGATTGTGCTTTGCAAGGTGTGTTAAACTCCTTTGTTTTGCTCTTTCTACAACATAGCAATTCTGGCACTCTGAAGCATGGGTTTTGGAATTTATATTGAATTATTAATAAAATACCATTTGTAGAGAGTAAGGCTAGAACACAGTGGAGAAGCCAAAAAGCATGGAGATCTCAAATAGGGAATAGCCCATCCTTTTCTCTGCCAGTGACAGAGTGACCACTAGAGATGATGAGAGGGGCTTGGCAGTGTGTGCCAGGCATATCTGCCATGGGTCTTGGAAAACAGAGGCTGCTCAGTAGATGGGGGAGATATATCTTCCTGACAAAGCTCTTGCCAGAAGAGAATGTACATAACTCAGCCCTGAGCCTTTCTATGAGCTCTGCCAAATCAGACAGGCAGGTAACAAAACACTGAAAAGAAAGTAATGTCAGCCCAGCCTAGCTATGGCCAATTCTACACCTTAATTACTCTACCTAGTGACAAAAGCTATTTATCAAGCTTGAAATAAAGTGGTTTTAAAGTCAGAAATTTATGTGCTAACCAGTCAGAGGCTATAATTTTTGGGGCATTGGTTTAAATAGACATACACTAAAATGAAAATAAATTGGAGAATTAAACAACTTTATGTGTGCACAATAGTTCCATCAGTTTTGTCTGGTTCTTCCAGCTTTTTCTACCATGTCATTGCACTCATGTTTCTAGCCAATTACATTTCATCCAAGCCAAGATCCCACCCTGGAGCCAAAAGGATGACATTCAGTTTTGACTCATTTATTCAACAAATATTTATTGTATTAAATATGTATAGTTGAGAAGAAGACTGGGAAGTCCTGGAGGAATTAATGCCTTTATTCAACAAACATTTATTGAGTACCCACTATGTGCCAGACATTGACTGAGGAGCTAAGTATGGTGGTAGTGAACAAGACAGCAAAGACTTCTTCTCTCGTGGAGCTCCCATATGTATGAATGAGAACACATATAAACAAATGAAGAAATATGTGTAGTGATAAATGACAATGGTTGGGGGAGGGATGAGGGATGCAAGATGAAACATGTGAAGATTAGGGACAAGAGAGTTCAAAGTGAAGGGAGCAGCCTTTACAAAAGCTCTAGAGCAGGAATAAATTTGGCCCATCTGGTGAATGGGAAAAAAAGGTCAATGTGACTAAAGTGGGAAGAAGTAGAAACAGATAAGATCAGAGAGGTACATCAGAAAGGGCCTTGTGGGCCAGTATGAGGAGAGTGGATTTTATTCTAAGTACAGTGTGAGCCATTAGAGAGTTTTAACAGGGAACAATGATGTGACCAACACTTCACTGAAAGTGAAGGAGTAGAAGAGAATTTTGCAGAAGAAGAGGCATTAATTACTTACCAATTAATTAATTAAGCAAGCATTTATGAATTTCCCTATGTGCCAGGTGCTGATGACAGAAAGATTAATAAGACTCCCCTTGTCCTCAAGATGTTTACAATCCATTGATGACAGTCATGTGCATGAATAAGAACATGGCAGTGGGCATTTAGGTTGCTTCCATATCTTGGATATTGTAAATAATGCTGCAGTAAACATAGGGATGTATGTATCTTTTTGAACTACTGTTTTCATTTTCTTTGGGTTAATATCCAGTAGTGGAATTACTGGATTGTATGGTATTTCTATTTTTAATTTTTTGCAGAACTTCCATACTGTTTTCCACAGTGGAAATACAAATTTACATTTCCACTCACAGTGTACAAGGGTTCCCTTTTCTCCACAACACCAACACTTGTTATTTCTTGTCTTTGATAGAAGAATGGGTAAAGAAGATGTGATACACACACACACACACACACACACACACACACACACGAATATTACTCAGCCATAAAACAGAATGAGATCTTGCCATTTGTGACAACATGGATGGACCTAGAAGGTATTATGTTAAGTGAAATAGGTCAGACAGAGAAAAACAAATACTTTATGATTTCACTTATATGTGGAATCTAAAAAATAAAACAAATGAACAAACAAACAAAAATAGGAACAGACTCATAAATACAGTGAACAAACTGGTGATTGTCAGAGGGGAGGAGGTGGGGGATGGATGAAATTAGTTGAAGGGGATTAAGAGGTACAAACTTCCAGTTATAAAATAAATAAGTCATGGGGATGAAAAGTACAGCATAGGAATATAGTCAATAATATAATAATAGCGTATGGTAACTGCACTATACACTGGTGAGCAGAGTAATATATAGAATTGTTGAATCACTGTGTTGTATACCTAAAACTAATATAACATTGTATGTCAACTATTCTTCAATAAAAAGAACAACATGGCAATAATGTACAGTGATGCCTTAGTGGACAAAGTCTTGTGCAGTCACTTCCACTCTTCATTAGCAAACAGAATATGGCCTCTTTAAAGGCTCTTCTGGATGTGACTTTTTTAATGCTAAAAGGCAGTACTACATTCCAGACAATGAATATGCCCCTGGGTCAGGTCTCCCAGGGGAAATGCAAGTATTCTAAGAAGAGGCCCAGTGGAACCACAAGTCGTGAGACTGGGTTCTCTTCACAATGTAGCTGTGAGATGGAAGCAGATGTTACCAGGAATCTGGGCTTCACTTCATCTGTAAGAGCTGAAACAGTGGCTCTGTAAAGTCCCCTCCAGCTCTATTTCAGTACCTTAGAGCATGCTTTACCTTGATCATTCATTTTAGGCTATGTTTCTGCCACGATAATACAAGAGACTAACTTTGAACTCCAGTTAAACAAAATGTTATCCCCTCAAGAGAATCTCAGTCATTTCATTAGTAGACCTGCATTGCAAAAAATTACACTGTTATGATTATTGTGTTTTGAATGGGTGGAGGAAATGGGTAAAGGTGGCCAAAAAGTACAAACTTCCAATTATAAAATAAATAAGTCCTAGGGATGTAATATAAAGCATGGTAACTATAGTTAACAATACTGTATTGTATATTTGAAAGCTGCTAAGAGAGTAGATCTTAAAGGTACTCATCACACACACGAATTTGTAACTTATGTGTGGTGATGGATGTTAATTAGAGTTACTCTGGTGATCATTTTACAATATATACAAATATCAAATCCTTATTATGTATACCTGAAACCAATATGATGTTATATGTCAATTATATTTCAATTAAAAATCCCATCAAGCACATAAAACATATGAACTATAATACTTCAGAACTGGTAGGGCTACCTGGGTTCCTGTGAACTGACCTGGGTATCTATTAACTCAGCATTATCATATTTTTAGCTACCACTAATTTTTCAATAAAAATATCAAAAAGCATATGAAAGACTATAAAATAAGTTCCTTCCTTCACCCTGCTCCCAAACCGTTCCCACTTAATTGAGTTTTCTGCTGTTAACAGTTTATGTATCTTCCAGACATTTTCTATGTATATATAAGTGTAGTAGATACAAATTCCACAGGCATCATGGAGAGGCTGATATTTGAAGTGCCATTGAAGGAGTAGAGGAGGGAGCCACATAGTTATCTGGGGGTGTTTGGAGGAGAGTGCCAGTTGAAGGGACCAGCAAGTGCAGAGTCCTAGAATTAGAGTGTGCTTGGTGTGTTTGAAGAGCAGCAAAGAGGCCAAGAGGCTGGAGTGGAGGGTGGGGATAGGTGGGATGGGCTGGAGAATGCACTTGGCTTTTTACATCATGGCAGAGACTTGTGCTTTTATTCTGAGTGAAATGAGCTCCATGAACAAAGGTATGCTATGATCTGACTTGTAGGGAGAATTATTTGGAGGCTGTTGTGTAATAATCCAGGTGAGAGATGATGGTAACATGAATCTTGATCGTAGTGAAGTGGAAAAATGGGTTGGATCCTGGACATACTTTAAAGGAATAGCTAACTAAATGTGATTTGTTTTTGTTGGACTGGTTGCGGAGTATGAGAAAATGAAAATGTAGGGTAACTTTCAGATTTGGTGGCTGAACAGCTAGAAGAATTGTGGTTCAAATTCATGTTGGGGCCAGTATTCAGAACCAAGTCTTCTGAGCTGCAGGGTCATGCTCCCCACTGCATATCTTGCCTCCTGGCCACCACAAAGCCATCTATAACACCGTGCTGTGGCAGCATGCTGTGCTCTAAAGCAAAGAACAAAATTTTAGAATATTGCCTTCTATTAAGTTGGAGACTTCCTAGCCCAAATCAGTTACAGTGTCTGAGAATATGGAATATAAATCATTTCTGGTATTTACAAGATGCTTATTAGAATCTACATAAGCCATTTCTAGAACTTACTCACTTGTTGGGAATGACTACATAATTATCCTGGAGTCTTGTGTTTCTGCTTTTGGCGACCATATTCTCTGTGCCCTGAGTTCCACTATGCTTTCTTGTCCATCGATTACTTTCTGTGTCTTATAATGAAAATACAGTGAAGACAAATGTGCTATTTATAATTTTCTTCCTGGAACCATTTCAATTAAAAGTTAATTGTCTTCACATCATAATTTTAAAGTATTCTTTCAGTAATAGAGAGACAGTGTGAGAGCTGTAAGAATCCCCAAGTCTAAAATAAACTTATGCAAATAACTTTTCAAAATGCCACCGTATGTGTAGACTGCATTACTTAAACATGATTAGTACTTTTATGTCTTTATTAATTTTATTAATTAAAGTATTAAAAGAGTGAGCCTATGATTAGGGGTATTCAGTTAAGGCATTCTTGAAGTGTTGGATTATAGCATGGGAGTGGGCTGCTGACCCTTCTGTATCTATCTTTTCTTTAGAGCCATGGTTCTCACATTCTTGTGGCTATAGGGAAACACCTAAAGAACTAATAAAGAACACAAAGGCCTGGGCTCATTAGAGTAGGGCCTGGGCTTTTTGTATTTTTATTAAGTTTCCCATATGTTTCTGATACCCACTGAAGTGTGAGAGCCACTGCTTAGAGTATTAAGCTGCTTTAGTAGCTTCAGGTTGATTCTGGACATGATAAACTGGGAGGCAAATCTATTGTGCACTGCTTTAGGTGTGATACTTTACTTCCTGCATTCCACGGCTGTGATTAAAATCAGCAGGGGCCTCAAAAACTTCATGCCTAGGAACACCTCATGTACCCTTTCCTTTGAAGTTAAGTTATGGAATCCTGGAGTTCCATTAATAAGACTGCAAATGTGTGGATTTGCAGGCAATATATTGGCTTGTGCCAAAGCAATTCTCTCATTTCCCTGCCAAATGTATCTCCAGCTATGGCAGGTCCCAAGTCTGTTTTTCTGTCAAGGACCAGTGGTGGCTGTAGGTGGGAGGACCTGTGTAGACCAACTAGGGATGGAGTCTTCTCAAACCAAAGGCAGCCAGGGTTGTTTGTTAATCTCTGTAGTCAGGAAGGATGGGGTTTCTGCAGGGTTTGAGACTTTTAGGTCCACATCTTATTTCTACTGTGGGAGAGAAAGATACTCTTGGTTTTCCCAGTAATAGTAACTATTAATGAGTGCTAAGCACTGTTTTAAGTGCTTTATATGTAGTAATTAAGCCTCATAAATCCTACTGAGAGTTTATTATCCTCATATTACAGAAAGGGAAATGGAGATACAGAGAACTTGCCCATGGCCACCCCAGCTACTTGTGGGGACTAAGATTCAACCCAGATTGTCTGGCTGCAGAGTTTATCATTTTAGCTATTATGCTCTGCTGTCTCCTAATCTATTGGGATTTATGCTTCCACCCTTCTATTATGCTGGCCTAGGAATCATAAATGGGGGTGACACAGAGGTAAGATACTTCAGAGGAAGCCCTGAATAGAATTGAGGAGTCTGGTGGCAGGCAAAACAACAGGGATCTCCTAGGAGCCTTTCCTCACCTGACGAACCAGGGCTGGGGGCAGATGGGGTGGTGGTGGGGGTATGCAGGGTGGCATGCAATGGAAAGGCTGAAATTTCTCCTTTCAGGCAGCATCCATTCTGACTGGGCAGTGCCATGGCATACCTGTCATTGAATGTTTTAAATATTGCTCCTGGATGTATATACCTCCCCTGGAGAGCTATAGCTGCCTTGGTGACAGGCCCCTGAATGATCATGGACCATCTTCTTAGGCCAGGAGAAGGAGAGAGCCAGTTGTTTAATGAGGCTGTTCAGTTGCTGCTGACAAGTAGCAAACTGTAGGCCACTGGGAAGCCCCTGGATTACCAGGAGGGAATGGGCAGAAGGCAGGGGAGGTATAGTGATTAGGATAGAAACCATGATCCAGGGCAGGATTTCTAAAACTTGAATAACATAAGAATTTCTTTTCAGGGAAAAATATTACAGTTTATTCTAGTGTTAAGTGAAATTAAACATAGTATGGTATTACTTAAATACGTTTAAACAGAAAACTAGTTATGTATTACTCAATTTTAGTTGTACAGCTATAAAACCTAAACAGTTTGGTAAAACCAAGTAGAAACAAAATTATAGTAACAATAATATTCCAATTAGTGGCACTGATTTAATGTGATAGATGCTGTTTTGCTGAAACAGCCACAACTTACTGCATGTATGTGGCATTGACACTACAGGTTTTTTTGGACATTGTGACCTCTTCTTCATGTGTCAGTTATCCATCATCCTGCCATATATGTCTGGAGGAACAACCAGCAGGCCTTTGTTTGTATAGGGGCCTTGATGTCCTTTGGCCTCCACTGGGTGCAAAGATGTTATATTGGTCTGTGCACAACTCCCTGGTGCTAAAGTGATCACAAAACCAAGCTTGGGTACCAACGTTGTGTGGCACTTCTTGGTGATAAAGGGATTTATTATACAGATGTTAAAATATATATTTATTTTGATTTTTTGATTGATATTGATTTGGGATTGCTTTCTAGGGGAATGAGAGCAGGGGGTTTGATTTGTACTGTGCTGTATTCTTGGTGCTAAGCATTGTGCCAAGAATGGCTCTGTCCAATAGAAATATAATATAACCCACAAATATGAGCCACATATGTAATTTAATATTTCTGGTACCCACATTTTAAAAAAAACTGAAAATGAACAGGTGAAACTAACTTTAATAACTAACTTTAATAATATATTTTATTTGACCCAATATATTCAAAATATTTCAGCATGTAATCAAGATAAAAATTATTGTGAGATTTTACACTTTTCTTTTTGTGCTATGTCTTCTGGGTGTATTTTACATTTAAACACATTTCAATTCAGACTAGCCTCATTTCAAATGCTCAATAGTCACATATAGTTAGTGGCTACTGTGTTGGGCAGTGTAGGTATAGAAAATAATAGGCACTCAATAAACATGTTTTAAAAAGAAGATTGCTGGATGACTTAAAGAGCTTTTAGACCATCAGGATACTGTTTGGGGGGAAGCAGCAGCAGAAGAAGATCTAAGCTGCTCACCTCTCACTTGAATGAATATAGCATCTTCCTACCTGGTCTCCCTATGTCCAGCCTTGCTCCTGTAATTGTTCGCCCTAGGACAGTGTAGAGTGCTTTTACCTAAAATGCAGAGCGAATGAAGTCATCCCCTTACTTAAAAATCACTCTGGTAGCTCCTCTTCAGCATTAAAATAGAGTCCAGGTTCCTTGGCATGGATTATAGGCCCTTGGCCCTAGCCTTTCTCTTCAGGGTATTCTCTCCCACTGTCCTTGAACTCTCTGCCTTAGCCACATTGGGCTTGTTTTTATCCTTCCACATGGCGATCTGCCTTTGCATATGTATCTTTGCACAGGCCACTTCCTATGACTGTAACAGTCCTTTCTCCACTCTCCATCCCCTCCTCATTTCCTGGCTGACTCCTACATATCCATCCACTTCCTTAAGGAAGCTCTCCCTGCACTGTTTGGCTGTCTGATTCCTTTTTGCTGTGCACTGCTCTTGTTGAATATTTTTTACTCTCATCTCTCATGCCAGGTCCCCCTTTTCAGGAGCTATGCCCCTTGCCTTTTGAGACCTAGGACAACTTATGGAAGAAAAAGACCAATTTGGATCACAGAAGCTTGGGAGATTTTATTGTCACAAAGTGTGGCCAAGAGTCTTAGGAGAAAAGGAACAGACATTTCGTACCTGATCTTAAAATGTGTATTATGGACAAGGCTTAAATAAATTGCAGAAATCTTATACCTCATGGCAACATTTGATAATCCCTTCCTTTCCATCACTTCCATCAAGGACCCTTCTATCAGGGATCAGGGGATTATTCTAGTTGGGGTCAGATAGCCACTGTGTCCTTTCCTCAATTGGGAGATGTTGGTTATTGGAAAACTTGTGACTTGTCTGTCCTTGAATACTGAGAGTTTTTCCCAGGCCCTTCCCCTCTTCAATTAAAATGACTCACATAGTAATTATATTTAGTGTACATATCAATTAGAGCAGTGGTTCTGAACCAGAGGAGCGTCTCAGAATCATTGGGGAGTTTTCCTAAAGTACACTTGTCCAATATCCATCCTCCCCCAATTTACCTACAGATCTATGAATCAGAATCTCTTGGGATGGGGCCAATGGGTATTGTGAACAAGCTTCTCAGCCAACTCTGATATTTCATCTGTAGTGAAGAATCACTGGGCTAGGATAAGAGAAAGGCAAAATAATCTAAAACCAAAGCAGTTTATGATGGGTGCTTCTTTAATGAGGCACTGCAGGGTGACTTAGGGTGTTGATATTTCTGACTCCCAGAGCACAATCTGGAAGAACTACTAACCAGGGCAGAAATGGGCAGCCAGTATGAAAGGCAAGAGAATTTTAAACCTGAGTGATCAGGCTTTATTTGTTCCTGTGCAGCTCATAATCATAACTTTTTATTATTACACAGCTGCCAGTTCGATTTTACAACGCAAATAAAAGTCTGATATGTTATGACACTTTGCATTTATTGTTCACCGTATCTATTAAGAAATGGAACAGTTTATTAAAAATTGTTCTTAAACCACATTTAAATGCCTGTTGAATAGCAAGTTGACATAGTAAAATCTGGTATTTTATCTTTCATTGGCCATGGGGCTGTAGAGCTGAGGATAAAAAGTAATGCCTGTATATTTGGGGGCAGGGGTTGGGGGAGACACACAGTGCTGGCTATTAGAGTATTTTATATTCATTCAGTAGGTACTTATTGAGGGTCAGTGATGTGCCAGGTCCCATTTCTAGCACTGAAAAAAAAAATATGAACCCCTGCCCTATGGAGTGTACATTGTAGTGGAAGAGACAAAAATAAGCAAAATAAATAGTTACATAAATTATATAGTACCATAGATGTTGTAATTGCTATGGGGAAAAATAAAGCATTATTGTGTTGGGAGTGGTGATGGGCAGGGGTGGTAGGGACATTTGAGCACAGACCTGAAGGGAAAAAAGAGATGAACCATTCAGGTATCTGAGAGCAAAGTGTTCCATATTAAACAGTAAGTATAAAGGCCCAGAGGCAGGCAGGAGCACATTTGAAGTGTCTGCAGAATCACCAACCAGTGAGGGTAGCATGGAGAGAAGAAGGAAAGCATGGTAGGATGAGGTCAGGGCGGTAACAAGGGGCCTGAGAGAGCATGAGCGGTCACAGCAAGGAGTTTGCTTTTTCCTCTGAGTGAGACAAGAAGCCATTGTTGACTTTTGAGCTGAGGTATAGGAGACACAACTTAATTTCGAGAAGATCATCTTGGTGGTAAATGGAAGCTACACTCCACAGGAACAAAAGTGAACCAAGGAGACCCTTAGGAAGCTGTTGCAGTATTCCAAGTGAGTGATAGAAGTGGCTTGGATCAGGGTGGCAGAAGCAGAGGTTGTGAGAAGGGATCAGATTCTTAAAATATTTTAGAGGTAGAGTAAACAAGATTTGCCAAGTATGGGGTATCTGAGGGAAAGAGAAGAGCCAAGGATAAGGCAGGTTTCTGACTGAGCTACTGGAGAGATAGAATGGCAGTTAACTAGGATGGGGAAGACCTTGAGGAAAGCAGGGCAGTGCCAGAAGTGCAGGAATTTGGTTTAGATCAGTTTATAAAAGCACATTTTGGTTCCATTGCAGCACTGATATTGCTACTGCACAGGGTTGTTGATTCTAAAGTCTTAATGCTTCTTGTCACCTCACTGGCTTAGGTCACATGACAGCCTTTGTTGGTCATCTTTCTGTGGGAAAATAGTTAAGATTCTCCAAAATTTTATTTCATGATCTACTCTTATTCCTTAAAAAGAAAACTCTTGTTTGTAACATTTTCCCTAAACCTTGTGTGATTAATTTCTTAGCCCCTAATTTGGCACTTTCCTTTGTGTCTAATTAAATAATGCATCTTCCTTTTCAAAATTTCTGCTTCCAAGGAACTGAAGTAAATTATCTCTTAAGGCATTGCTATTTAGAGTGATCCTACACGGCTTCCTAAGTTGGAAGAAACAGATCTACTCATACTTAAACTTAGTGATGAGAACTTCATTGTAAGGATTTTGTAGGATCACCTCTGGGGAGAGGGATTGGGGTGGGATTTTTTTTTAACACTCTACTTACTTCTATATTTTTGCATATGTATATCATAAAAAGAATGACCATCAGACTGCGGTTCAATAAATACACAAAATATAAACAAATCTATGGGCTCACAGTGACACTAAAAATGAAATAAAAAAATAGAACTCATTGGTCACCATGGAAGGTTCCTAGGACACCAGCTCATTCTGAAAACAATAAAAGGATAAGAGGACTCAAATATTTATTCTGCCTTCCTTATATATACTGTATTTGAAATTAACCACACGTTAAGGATGGATAGTTCCTTATAGAAGAATTTCAGCTAAAATGAAGAAGGAATTATATAATCACAAATAGATGGATCTAGGCCATGTGTATCAATGTGTGGTAAAAACAATGACTGAAAGGCAGGTGTAGAGCTTCATGATGTATAGATCAGGCTGACAACACCTGAACCCACTGATTAGTCCATCTGAGCATTGCTCAAGGTCTAATGCTAGGTGATAGGTGGTAGTGGTGGGGAGGTTCAGTGTATTTTTATGATGTTTGACATTTCTCATAATATGTTTTTATTTTTATTTTTTATTTTTTTAAAGATGCTTTTAAAAGACAAAAATGTTTACAAATACACAAATATATACATATTTTTATTATTTAAAGATTTTTATTTGTTTGACAGAGAGATAGCACAAGTAGGCAGAGTGGCAGGCAGAGGGAGAGGGAGAAGCAGGCTCTCCGCTGAGCAGGGAGCTGGACGTGGGGCTTGATCCCAGGACCCTGGGATCATGACCTGAGCCGAAGGCAGCCGCTTAACTGACTGAGCCACCCAGGCACCCCAACAAAAATATTTTATTTTTAACTGCAAATAGGCGTATACTCTAAATACTGCTCTGCATTTTACTTTTATACATTGAGTTGATTTTTGTGGGTTCAATATTGCTTGACTTACTGGCTTCTAGACTTTCATAAAGGTGGCTTTGCTGAAGGTTTTTATTTATCAAGACTGGCAGTGAGTATAGGAGATCAAAAGATCAGGGACAGACAAGCACATTTCTTACCAGATAGGCTTGCAAAGTATACTCCAGCAAGGACCTCTTGAGTCCTAAGAGGTAAAAAGGAACCTTGAGCAGTGTCAGGGGAACAAAAATATTTGAAGTTTTTTCTTTAGCAGAGAAGGGATTCACAGACTGTTCATGATGCCATTTGGTCCATGTAACCTTGGGAGCAGCTGGAGAAAGGAGGGCTGCTCCCTGGCTTTGGGTCCGAAGCCCTCTCCTCCTTAACTCTAGCTGTGCTGGAAGCCAATCAGTTTAAATCCGTTTTCCTTGGATTCCATCTCCATCCTTACCAGCTCTTCCCAGAGAGTTTGAATCTTTAGGTCTGGAGTCTGACATCCCAGAGGTTATCAATGTGGCCAGATACAAGAGGTGAGGGCAGTAGATGGAAATCTAAAGAAGCAGCTCTGTTGGAAGATGTCCTGACAGATAAATGGGGAGAGCAGACTGGTATGTGTGGAAAGACCATGAACTTCGGAGTCAGGCCTGGGTTTGAAGCTTTGTGTGTCTGTGGGCAAATCGTTTAATCACTCTGTGCTTCTGTTTTCCTCTTCTGTAAAATACTGACAAAAAACCCCCTCCTTCCTATGGCTGTGGTAGGACTCCATAATGCCCTATAAACAAAAGTCCATGACATTGCCTAGCACTTGGCAGATACTTTACAAATTTCTCCCTTCTGAGGACAGGGCTGCTAGGTGTATCAGAAACCATGCTACATGAGATTGGAGCTGAAGGGATGAAAGTCAAGGATGATGGTTTGGTTACTGAGTGATTGGACTATGTGGACTGAAATCTGGTTTCCAAAAGACACTTGATCCAGAGCAAGGCTTCTGAGAGCTGAGGATGCTATTTCAGGGAAGTTCAGCATTTACCAGCATTTGCTGTATTGGTAGCTTAGTTGTGTCCAGCTGTCATAGCCAGGAAGCTCCAAAAAGATAGGGACCTGGGTATCTCTTACTCGCATGGTACCCTGCAGTGCCTCCCATGCCACAGGGACTTAATACTTATCTGTACATGAGTGAATTAGTTTTCATGGTAGAAATTCTAGCAAATACAAATTTCAAAAAAGAAAAATCATCCCTAACCTTATCACCTATCCTTTCAGTCCTTTCTGTATGTTAAATGATAAAGTACACTTATAATTTATAAAACTGTGATCATTTTGTTTTAAAATCTGCTTTGTGAAAATATATTGTGAACATTTTTCCAAGTTGTATGTTTTCCTATGAAATTTTTTTAGTGGCTGCATAGTATTTTTTGTATACACATGCCATAGTTTTTTTATAATGAACTAATAATCCCTTGCCTTTAGACATTTAAATAGTTTGTGCAGTATTTTGATGATATAAGCAGCATTGTGAGGAACTTCCTTGTAGCTAAATCCTTGATCAAATAACTGATTAGCCTTCTCTATTTGAATACCAATTTTCTTTTCCTCTTTTTTTTTTTTTGAGATAATTTTTTTGGTATATTTGCATGCAGTTGTAAGAAATAATAAAGGGAGATCCCTCATACCCTTCACCAGTATCCCTCAATGGTCAGATAACATAGTGCATACCTGTGGGACAATGTCATAATCTGGAAATTGACATTGATACAACCCCTCAATGCCTATTTTTAGTTTTTTAGTTTGCTTTGGCCAGACAGATGTTGTAGACATGCTACTGGGAAGGTCTAGTTTTGCATTTTCAAGCACATTTCTTTCTTTGATCAACACCCTCCTCTGCTTTTCCTTTTCCTCAGCTGAGCTGGGTCTCCTAGTTAGCCTGCCTGGTTGGCAGTATTCCAGATGTCTTTGCACAGGTGTGTGAGTTCTAGATTCTCAGAATTCTAAGCACTGATGTTCTTCGGAGTCCCTGTGAGATAAGGTCAGAGAGTGTTTCTTCTGCTATGAAATTGTAGCCATCTGTTGGTTTCTACTCTTTAATACCAATGCAGATAACACCCAGGGTATCAGAGCCAGCAGGCATAATAGATAAAGTCTGCTGCTGATCAGATTCACTAACTAAAGCTGTGAGACAGACGGTAAGGTTACATTTCCTTTGTTCTTCAGTTTGTATAGTCATATTTTATGTGCATATGAAGGTGTGTCTATTAAATATTAACAAAATTTCACCTTATGCACAAATGAAATAATGCAAATATTTCAAAGAAAAATATAAGAATTGTGTAATTTCAAAGCAGCTTGAGTGAAATGGTAGCTGTGTTTAACTTTTGCTTCACAGGGGCCCCATTTACTTCTGCCCTGTAAATGGACAAACCCACCATGGTTTGTCAGAACAGGAACTTCTACAGGTGATGTCGGTTGCTGGTGTGCCTTTATTTAAATATTCACTATTAGTATAATTGAGTCTTTTTTTTTTTGTAATCATGAAATAATGTCATACATGTTTTCATTAAGGGTGGTACTGGTGTTGGTGCTAGTTCTAAAAATATGCCTGAAAATCAGTAACTGGAAAGGAAGGTAGATGTGATAAAATACTGTTAAGACAAACACATGCTTCAATACACTGTGCTCTTAATGTCAGAGGGAGTACTTTATGAAATGGTATAGACAGTGCTAAGGAAATAAAAGACTGCTTTACAGCAAAATATTGCTACAATGATTGTAGATTGATGTGCCAGCATCTTTATACTTTGTATTTATTCCAATAGGAAAATTGGTTGTGAATTATGCAACTTTTCATTTATGCAAGGTCTTCAGTGATTTATCCCTTACATAAAATACATCCCCCTGTACTGGATTTACTTTGTACTTTGCCCATGATTCAAGTTGTGTGCACATTTAAGATGCACATTTAGGATGGAAGTTTAAAACCTAGTCCTAATGAAATTTCTTTTTTATTTTTAAAGAATACATTTCTCAAAGGAATAGTTAATAATAGGAACTCATATTTGTTGATTACTTACTATATACGTGTCAGTGCTTTACATATTAGTTTTATTTTAATTTAGTCATTTCAACAACTCTGGGGTCTTTAGAAGAGATTTGTAGAAGAGACTTCTCAGAATCAGAGAGGCGAAGTCCAAGACCCTATGCCAAAGATGGGAGAGCCAAGATTTAGATATATGTTTGTTTCCAAAACCTATGTTTCGTCTGGGAGCTCATGGACTCCTGGGAAGTTAAGAGATGGGCTTGGGTTCACCATCCCTAAAATTATAGGCAGAATTTTATTGGCCCGTGTATTCATTGTTATGAGCAGAACGTCCATGGCTTTCATCTAACATTCAAGGGGCTTGTTGATCCTTCCTATTTTTGTATGCCAAAACCACACAGAAATCCCTTCTACATGACCCACACAGCCCTACTAAATCCTAACCACATATCAACCATAGCAGTCAGCTATTTTAGGTGTTATTAAGCATTGATGTCTATGTGAAAACATTTGACAGCATGCAGCACCTTTGGAAATAGGGTTTCTTTCTGTCCTACACTTCCTCTCAGCAAGTTGAAGGGTAGGGTAAAATCCATTAGCTGCAGATTGAAACTCATGATGACTCTTGCAGCTGTTTTGCTCCTTGGGTTTCTAAGGGATCTCAGACATTGTGCTCGCCTCAACATTGTGCTGGGCATCCATTTAAATGTGTAAGACTACTCAAACAAAAATCCATCTGATTTCTTGGAGCACCTGGGTGGCTCAGTTGGTTAGGCGTCTGTCTTCAGCTCAGGTCATGATCCCAGGGACCTGGGATCGAGTCCCACATCAGGCTCCCTGCACAGGGAGCCTGCTTCTCCCTCTGCCTCTGCCTCTCTGTCTCTGTCTCTCATGAATAAATAAATAAAATCTTGAAAAAAATCCATGTGATTTCCTATAACTTTTCGTTTGTTTCTCTTCTGTGGCATTTTTTCACATACCATGTTGCCTTGAAATGATTATGTTCATGCCTCATCTCCCCATTCAAATTAGAGGGATTCTGAAAGCAGGGGCCATGTTTTGTTTATCTTAGGGTTTCCTGAATGCCCAGGATCATGCGTGACAGGGAGAAAAAAACAAAACAAAACACTGAAGTATCAGATTCAGTCTTTCTCTCCAGGTCCTACTTAGTGTGGACTCCTCTTTGCTTGCTGCTGTGGCTCCTGGCCTTTGTGGTGTAGATGTGGTAATGGGTAGGAGGTGCAGAATAGCAATGGTGGGATAGCAGATCAACTTCAACCACCTGTGGAAAAATGGAAACAACTAGGGACCTGGAAGAAGGGGGCAGGGCAAGAAGAAATGTAGCAGTGAGTCAGTGCAGCGGGAGGTTTGAAAGGAGAGTGTGGAGATGGGAGGTTCTCTGACAAGTGGGCTCTGGGGAAAGAGATAGCAAAGAGACTTGTACATCTTCCCATCTCCCACCCCCATGCTTCTGTCCAACTTTCAGAATTTCATTGATTTTCAAGGCTTTTGGGACTAGGTTTCCTATTACATTTAAATGTGTAGCTAGGCTCATTATGATGGGGGACATGAAGATTTAAGTTAATTACACATAATTTAATAGACTAAATATTGAATGAGCATAT
The DNA here is from genome assembly GCF_004348235.1 of Phoca vitulina. NCBI lineage: Eukaryota > Metazoa > Chordata > Mammalia > Carnivora > Phocidae > Phoca > Phoca vitulina. The sequence continues at coordinate 573,472 of NW_022589713.1, read as the reverse complement.
TAATTGGGTTGGATTTTAGTGTGTTTGCATTTTTTTAATTTAAAATTCTTAGTTATAGGACATGGTATTTTCATACAATTTAAGCAGTGATGAGTATGTAAAATAAAAAGTAAAACTTTTTCTTCCTATTCCAGATAACTTCTACAAAAAATGGGGATTTTTCTCATCAAGGCTCTTTGTACAGCATTTGTCTTTCTATGGACAAAGCCCTACAGAGTTTGGAGAAGAAAAAAAAATCTGTTCTTGAGGAGTATGAAGTCTGAATAGTGACAGCCATAGAATTTCTTCACCCAGTTTGACCAGAAAATATAATTGCTGCTTCTGTCACACTTGAAAGACCACTTGTATCTCACTTGCAGGAAATCATCTGTGTGAGTAGGTCCGGAGTTTGGAGGATGTGAACTCAGAGCATCGTATAAGGAAATCCCTTAAGTCTTTGTTGCCCTCTCCTGACCACACAGAAATTGCTTTTCCCCACTGTCATTCATTTGGTTAAGCTACAGCTGCTCTTATGGCCATTTTTTCTTTCTTCCTTTTTTTTTGTTTGACAGTGTCCTCTCAGTCAAAACGTCTTAGCAAATGCTTTCTTTGCTAAGCTCCCAAGGCCGTGTCAAATAGAGCATCAGGAACATCTGAAAAAAAAAAACAGCATCCGTCACGGTGTTGATGCTGGCTGTAAATCAGCACATTGGTGAGGTTTACAAACCATGGCTGACACTTGTCAGGGGCTGCCCACATACTAGGGTGCAGACTTCTTTATGCTGATTCTGTACATTTTATAGATTCCTAGCACTGTTCCTGAGGCCTTTATGGAAGCTCATGTTTGGCTTATCTGTGCTCTTGTCTTCTTTCAGCTCACTGCCTACATCCTTGTGGGGTCTTATGGTGGGGTCTGTGTTCTTGCCTTAGGTCCTTTGAACCCGCTGTGTCTTCGCTGGAATGCTTTTATCCTGCTCTCCTTATCCCCTACTTGCATGCCCTTTTACAGGGCCCAGCTTAATGTAATTTCCTCAGGTTCCCCAAATCCTGAGGTTAGCTGCCTTTCTTGTTCCTCCTCCCCTTATAGTATTTTGTACTTCATCTAACACTCTTCACACTTGGAGTTTCTTGGTCAATGTCTCTTTTCCTTGTTAGGTGGCAACCTTCATAAGGGTAGGGATGGTGTCTATATCCATCTGCTATATCCCCACCATCTTTCCTAAAACTTGGCACAGAGGATATGCTTAATAAATAATTTGTCAACTAATGGAATGAAGTGAGAAGAGAGTTTCCCAAACTTGCTTAATCAGAATCACCTTGAGAAGCTTGGTTGAAATATAAACCTTGGGCTCCTGCACCCTGGAGATTCTGATAGCAAGTCTCAGAAAATGTGTTTTTTTTTAATAAGAACTTGTTCTAATCTTTGTGGTCAAACTAACTTTAGAGACTACTGGGAGACCCTTGAGAAGGAGCAGAGAGAGCAGAAGGAGCATTGGCCTGGGTGTCTGAATATCTCCTACTCACTGTCTTTGTTTGCTCTGGGCCTTACAACAATCAACTTTCTCAGCCTTCATCTCCTCATCCATAAACAGTGATGTGGATTGAATAACCTTTGAAGTTCTTTCCAGCTCTGACAGTCCCCATTTCTAAAACCTCTGATGGACCTTCCATAAACATATATGTAAATATGTCTTCTCCCACTCCTACCCTCCTTTCCTTTGGGTCAAAGCAGTGGATATATAAATGTGAGGTGGGACTTAAAGATACGAGGCACCTAATAGCTTACATTATTCACTAGGTTGTGGTATAATCATTGCTCTGGGAGAAAGGAGCACGATAATGACTTACAGTGGTCTATTACAGACAAATATTAAGTTGACCCTCATGATCTCTGCTTCTTGGTGTTCATGCCCTTGCATAATCTTCTCTTTGTAAATATGGCTTGCTTCTAACCAACAGACTATGCAAAGACGATGGGATTTCACTCCTGTGATGAGGTTACATTAAAATACTTAAATGGCTATTTATTTATTTATTTATAATAGGCTCCATATCCACAACCCTGAGATTAAGACCTGAGCTGAGATCAAGAGTCAGATGCTTAACTGACTGAGCCACCCAGGTGCCTCTAAAATACTTAATTGGCTTTTAAACCATTTGTTGTAAGATTACATCCTGTTAGCCGACTTGCTCTAGAGTCTTTCTCTTCCTGTTGCTAGCTTTGGAGAAGTAATCTACAATGAATCCTATAGCCATAAGAATATAAATTCTGGGAATGAGCTGAGGGAGTTTGGAAATAGCTCTGATGAGAACCCAGCCTTGTTTGACGCCTAAATTACAGCCTTGTAGGACTCTAAGCTAAGAACCCATCTAAGTCATGTTTAGATTTCTGATCCACAGAAACTGAAATAATAAATATGTGTTGTTTTAGGCACTAACTTTATAATAACTTCTTACGCAGCATAGTCAGCAATTGATGAAACAGAGCACAGAGCCCAGCTCAGGGTTTGATCTCATGACCCTGAGATCATGACTCTGAGCCAAAACCAAGAGTCAGATGCTTAACCTACCACATCACCCAGGCACCCCTTGACCTGGATAATTCTTAAAAGCTAATGAAGCCAACTAACAATTTTTAAGTAAGTTGTGAAGTCTTTTAGACAAAGAATAATAGAATATTCAGTGGTGGGTATGGCATGAAAGTTCAGCTACCCAAATCCCATTATTTTTTGGCAAGAACCAGGGCCTTTGGCCAGTTCATGAAAGTCCTGGATGGTCATATTCAGAAGTTTAGATTCTAATCTGAGGGCAGTGGGGAGTCACTGTGGTTTTAAGAGGAGATCAGCGTGATCAAATGAGTGTTCTGGATAGATCTAAATGGATGTGCAGCGGTGATCTATGAGAAGCTGTTGTTCTGCTCAGAAGTCCTGTTGGCTTAGACAAGAGGTAATGGTGGTGGGAGATGAGAGGAGATGATAGATTCTAGAGATAATCAAACATTAGAGCTTGGTGACTTTTGGATAGGGATGTGAAATCCCTGCCTGCTTGAGGTGTTTTGGGTTCTATTTAAAAATAAGAAGCCCAGTCCAGAAATGAGATAATAAAACTAAAGCTTTGCCTGGTACATAGTAAGCACTAAACAAATGTGCTATTTTAATGATAATGTAATATACCTTTATTACTAAATTATATACTTTTCAGTACTTGGCACATAAAAATGCTTCATACAGTGTTATTGAGTAAAGAGCCAAAGGCTGAGGGGAGAAGAGAAGGAGGAAGGAGGAATAGATACTCTTATAACCGGCCCATTTTAGAGCTGGTGGCTTATTGCTTCCACAGATGCTATAAATCTCAGGGCAGCCAAATTCGAGGATACAAGAGACAACTCCTTTCCTCTCATTTTCTGATGATTAACAGTCACAAAGACAGAAGAGTTTGCATCTTAAGGCCACTTTCTATTTATTTAAAGCCTACCAAGTTCTATGCAGCTCACATGCAAATACGTCATTCAGTCCTCATGAATGCCCTGGAAGGTAGATATTTTTATTACCATTTTGCTGGGAGTTTATGTAACCTGCCCACACCACCTCTCTTCATAAGTAGTGAAGGATTTGAACTTGGGACTTTCTGACTCCACTTACAATGTTCCCTCTGGTCTTGAACTTAGATGGGCTCCCAGAGAGTATGTGCTTTAGATGTGCAAGGGATCAGACTGCAGAGAACATGGCTGGGGTGTCCCACATCTCAGGTTCTTTCCTTTATTTGTAAATTTATCAGATATGTCGGAGTGTGTGCAGGGGGAAGAACTCCTGGGAACTTGTACCCTGAAGCATCTGTGTAAGAATCTCTGTGTCCTGAGATATGAACTCCTCTAATGGCTCCAGGCAAACACAATACAAGAACAACAACATGGTATATATTGGAGGCAATGTTCTAATTCTGCTGTGGCTTGTGCAGCTATGCAAAAGAGCTCTGTAGTCTTGAGTCATCTCAGATTCAAAGCAAATTCCATGAACAATTTAGAAATAGAGATGAATACTGTATACAGTTTGTACTTCTGATCTTCAAGTTTCCTTCACAATTGGATTTACAAAACACCTTCATAATTCTGGTGGTCTGATGGAAATACTGTTTGCCTAATCTCCATAAAAATTGACTTCAAGAAAGGTTAATTCTGGGCTATAAAATGACTAAATCTTTTCTTTAACAAGCTTATTTCCTGCCTAACAAATATAATGAGCTAATTAATAAACATGAACTCAATTCGGCCACTCTTCTGAAGCCAGGCAGAGTTTTACTTCTGAGAGTTACAAAAGGACAAGGAGAGCTTCATTACTAAGTGCTAAGTGGAGTCACCTTCCTTTGTGCCTGGTTCCTTGTAACTGTTTCCCTTATTTAAAGGCCAGAAGCTCAGATCTGACATCTGGGAAGTTGAGAACTTGGCGACAATACCGAAAGGAAAAAGGGATACTTAATTACTTTTTTGCACCTATCAGTTCCACAAGGAAGGCAGGCCCCAAGATAATGACATGGACACCCTGAAAATGGTGTCTTTGTGCTTCTCTCTGATAGCTATAAAATGCACTGACATGTTTCACTGCAAATTACTTCTTAAACCATTAACCATAACCTAATAAAGAGACATTTTGACAGAATAAAATGGGAGAGGTTATTTTTGTATAATGAAAAAACATTTATGAGTTGATATAAAAATACAGTTTAAGTGACATACTTTGTCTGCTTCAGCATCCAGCATATATATAAAGCAGGCTCCTCCTTAGAATGGATTCAGTATTTTCAAATCTTTTGTAACCTGACCTAGGATGAGCCATAAATTTGTTTTAGTATAGGAGTTTTTTCAAAGACCCAAGTAGTAGGATGGCTTAAGATATAGGTAATGAGGTGATAATGGAAACTTTTCCCACTTCAGAGCTGCAAAGGACAGTAGGCCTTAAAAATTGGATCTTAGAATGAGTACGTGACTCAGTAAGGCTCTCAGTGGGTGGACTTTATTTCAGAATGGTTGGGCCTTCTGGCCTCTGAAAGGCAGAGACATCAGATCAGCCACTTTTTTAAAAAAAGATTTATTTATTTATTAGAGAGAGAGAGCACAGTGGGGAGGGGCAAAGGGAGAGGGAGAGTCTTAAGCAGACTCCATGCTAAGTGCAGAGCCAATGTGGGGCTTGATCTCATGACCCTGAGATCATGACCTGAACCAAAACCAAGAGTCAGACACTTAACCAGCTGCACCACCTAGGCACCCCCAGATCTACCACTTTGACAGCCATTCTGCAGAAAGTAGGGCCATGCCAGGATGTATGGAACCCTGGGCAAATATATTTTGCAGGGCCCTTACTATATAAACAAGTCTAGTTAAAGTGTCTTACAAAATTCATGGGCCCATGTGAGCTAAGTGACTTATCAATGAAGATTTAGAATAATGGGTAGGCATTATTGACTTAGGTATTGGTTTATTGTATAGTCTGTACCAGTGAAGACCCTTTGTGGTGTCCAGGCACCATCTCTTCCTGTTCACATCTGGAAACCATCTCTTTGTGTTCTTTATTGTTAAATGTACTCTTCCTGGCTAATTTCATATCTCCCACAGTCAGGAAAAGGTAGCAATGCTATTATTGTTCACACTGCCACGGCTCATCATAATCTGTCTATATCCTCTCAGTGGAGAGGAGAAGGGAAGGGCCTATGGGCAGAGTGAGAAGAGGGGCCCATGTGAGTAAGGAATATCCATTCCTCATCTGGCACAGCTTGGCATCAAGTCACTATGTCAGTGGGGTCAAGTAAGGACATGGATCAGAAGACCCCTGCTGCCACCCTGCCACTCTTGTGTGCCATAGATGGGAGGTGGCACCCTGGTCAGAGCACAAGCAAGAATTGTAGCAGAGACCCACACTTACAGCTCAGGCTTACAGGATGGCTGTGACCCATCATAGGTGATGTGTCCAACATAAGTGAGGATCCCTCCAAATCAGTATGTTAGCACTTTTCATAGGCCAATCTTATGTTATCCCATGAAGAAACACTCCTCTGGCCACATCACTCCCTTGGAACTGGGAGCTTCTCTAAGACAACTGGAACTCTGGAGCTCTTTGAAGCGTGTGGGGGTTTCCACATGCAAGGGCTTGGATAAGTGATCCAAGAGTTCCTTGACGGGGAGGAATGGGAACTGGGCCCAGGTGGTCCTGGTTCAAATACAGAGAATGGTACAGCTGTCCCTGGCATGTCCCAGGTAGCAGAGGGATGCTTCTCCTGACTGGTATCCAAGTAGGACCCGGTCTAGACCAAGGGTGCTTCTCTGGAACAGCACTGCCAAAAACATGGGGGAACCCTGAGGCCCAGGTCTAAGGTGTGGTTGTATAGGGAGCAAAGGGTACAAATGAACTTAGCTGCAAGGAGACTGAGCACTGGGTCTGTTGGTGAAGCCTGGGAAGGACAGGGCCAGGAATGGATGACATTTCAGTCTGGATCCTCTTTGATTCACAGGCTGTCTTGTCAAGCCCCAGGCCACTTTGATGCTTGCATTATTCCCCTCCAGGGTATCTTTGACTCTGTGCTCGTTTCTGTATATTTGCTTTTGGCTTTCTTCTTCAGTGGTAACTAAAGAAATTTGTTTTTGTTTCCCCCATTCACGTATTCTTATTCTCGTAATTGCATCTCCATTTTCCTTTAAGTAACTGATTGTCTCCTTCAACAGTTGGTCCACATTGCTGGAGCAGGGTTCAGCAAACTTATTCTGTAAAGGGCCAGATAATAGTTTTGGCTTTGTGGGTTGTATGGTTTCTGTTGCAGTACTCAACTCTGTCATCGGGTGGTAGAAGCAGCTATAGACAATACATAAACAAATGGGTGTGGCTGTCTTCCAATAATATTTATTTACAAAGACAGGTCAGATTTGCTCTTTCAACATAATTTGCTGACTCTTGCCCTAGAATCTAATGAAATGGCTTTCAAATTATTTTGAACGTGACTCACAGAAAATACATACTTTACCTCACTAGCTAGTATACGCACATACATAATTGAAATAAAATTTTATGAAACTACTTATCTTTCTCCTTTTGATAAGCTCTGATCTATTCTCTTCTGTTCCTTTTCCATTTATTCCATTCCATTCCATTCCATTCCATTCCATTCCATTCCCTCTCATATTTAAAACATGTAATCCTAGGGCTTTAACATTATGAATTTTGGGGGGACACAATTCAACCCATAAAAGAACTTAAACCAGCTTGTCTTTCTCCTGGCCTGCCAAAATGGTGAAACATGTCTCCATAACACTTAGAATAGTAACCCCAAGTAGGGCTGTAGCTATTGGTTGCATGCCCAACAGTTACTTCCAATCCCCCTTTTCTTGCTCACTTCCCACTAGAGGCTGGGAAAATCAGATATCCGAATTCCCTTGCAGTTATTGGTAACTGTGTGATCTAGTTCTGGCTAATGACATATAAGGGGATGTCAGCTGATGACTCTGGGAAAGATTCTCTTCCCAGGTGAAAGGAGAGAGAGGCCAGTGGGGAGAGATTTTTTTTTTTTTTGCTCTTGGAATGTTGCTCTGTGAAACTGTGATGCTTGATGCTGCTCTAGTTTTCTGCCACCATGAGAGAAAGGTCAACAGAATCACAGAGCTTCACACCTAGCACTGTGACCTCCCTGAGCCCTTGGACCAAATAAGGAAAACCTTCCTCTGCACATCGTGATATATGAGCTTTTTAAATGTTTGTATTGTTTAAGACATTGTTGGCTAGGTATTGCCATTCATAGCCAACAGCATCCCAACTTCTACAGAAGTTATATAGAAAATGGTTAAATAGATTGGGGAAATGTTGAATATTACCATTTTTCTTAAAGCATTATAGTTCATAAAAGCAACTCAGAGGCTTTAAAGAAGTTCTGTTAACCCCAGTGTTTCCTAAATTTTTTTTTTTTAGAGAGAGCGAGTAAGAGAGAGAGCATCAGCAAGCATGGGGGGTGGGTAGAGGGCAGAGGGAGAGGGAAAGAGAGAATCTTAAGCAGGCTCCACACCCAGCACAGAGCCTGATCTCATAACCCTGAGATCATGACCTGAGCCGAAACCAAGAGTCAGAGGCTAACCTGACTGAGCCACCCAGGTACCCCTCAAATATTTTTAACCATGAAGGCTTCTCTCTCTTCATCTCCTTCCTCCCCCCATCCCCATCACCTCCTATGGCATCTATGTCTTTTTTAGTATAACATCTCTTGGTGAAACTCATTTTGGAAAACATTAAAAGTATGGTATCAGATATACTCAACTCTTTGCTGTGGCTAAAGTTTCTGACTTTTTTTTTTTTTTTTAAGATTTTATTTATCCATTTGACAGAGAGCGCGAGAGAACACAAGCAGTAGAGGGAGAGGGAGAAGCAGGCTCCCCGCCAAGCAGGAAGCCTGATGCAGGGCTCGATCCCAGGACCCTGGGATCATGACCTGAGCCGAAGGCAGATGCTTAACCATCTGAGCCACCCAGGCGCCCCCAAAGTTTCTGACTTTTTACTGCCACCCAATCCACCCCTATAAATTACCACCTCCAGCACATCTTTCTTCCAAGAACAGGCACCTCACTACCTTGCATGCCACTGTGCCTGCACACGTTGGCCCCTAACTTTGGGAAGATGGCTGACTCCACTGTGGGGCTCCTCGTGCCCCTTGAGTGATCTTCCTAGATGAAGCAGTGACCTCTCAACAACTCCTTTACCACCTCACTGTGCTTCTCTCAGAGACAAACAGAAAAATGTTGAGCCAGAGGCTTTGCTTAAACTGTCAGCTCCAGAAGAGCCATTGTCTCCCTGGAGCTAGCAGAGACTAAATTCAGGGAGAATGTATGTGCTCCCTCTCCGGGAGACAGAATGGAGCAGATGGCCTATTAGCCAGAAAGGAGTTTCATTAGCATCAGCTAAAACAACTACAAAGAAGCAGCTTTGGTAAAAACCACTTGCAGCTTCTAGGGGGACTTAGTTGCTTATGCACAACCCTCCCCCCTCCAGCCCCCTGCAATTTCCTATCTTATGTTTTATCATTTCTGACCTGGCAAGATGGAGAGTGAAGCTAGCTTATGCTGCATTATATTTGTTTTACATTCCATGTATATGAAGTTATTTTCACCTGTTCCCCATGAGGAATTCTCTTTGCTATCCCCTCATTATGAAGAGGAAAATTTATCTTTTTTCATCCCTTCAGCCCACCAAGATTAGAATTTGCATCTTGTGAGTTGCTTAGTTCATTGAAAGGGACACCTTTATAAAGCCATGTATCTCAACAACCTCAGAATGAAGTTCTCGTTGAACACAATGAGACTACACTGCATAATGGATAGTGATTCTCAATTTGGAATTAGACCAACCAGGCATGAATCCTGGGCCTCCAATATGTGGTTTTTAAATTTTATTTTAATTCTAGTATAGTAAACATAAAGTGTTATATTAGTTTCGGGTGTACAATATAGTAATTCAGCAATTCTATACATTACTCAGTGCTCATCATGGTAAGTGTTTTCTTAATCCCCATCACCTATTTCACCACCCCATACCCACCTCCCCTTTGGTAACCATCAATTTGTTCTCTGTAGTTAAGAGCTGGAGTGGAGGGCGGTGGGAGGGATGGGGTAGCTGGGTGATGGACATTGGGGAGGGTATGTGCTATGGTGAGCACTGTGAATTGTGTAAGACTGAGGAATCACAGACCTGTATCCCTGAAACAAATAATACATTATATGTTAATAAAAAAATTTAAAAAAATAAAAAAAATAAAAATAAAAAATTCTATTACCTTCCAAAAAAAAAAGTCTGTTTTTTGGTTTGTCTCTTTTTTCTTTGTTCATTTGTTTTGTTTTTTAAATTCCACATATGAGTGAAATCATATTGTATTTGTCTTTCTCTGACTGACTTATTTTGCTTAGCATTATAGTGTCTAGATCCATGCACGTTGTTGCAAAAAGCAAGATTTCATTCATTTTCATGACTATATTCCACTGTGTGTGTGTGTGTGTGTGTGTGTATCTTTATCCATTCATTATCAATGGACACTTGGGCTGCTTCCATAATCTGGCTATTGTAAATAATGCTACAATAACCATGGGGGTACATATGTCTTTTCAAATTAGTGTTTTTGTATATTTTTTGGTAAATACCCAGTAGAAGAATTACTAAATCATGGTAATTCTATTTTTAACTTTTTGAGGAACCTCCATACTGCTTTTCTACAGCAGCTGCACCAGTTTGCATTCCCAACAATGGTACACAAGGATTTGGTTTTCTCCACATGCTCAACACTTGTTTCTTGTGTTTTTTATTTTAGCTGTTCTGACAGGGGTGAGGTGATATCTCATTGTGGTTTTGATTTGCATTTCCCTGATGATGAGTGATGTTAAGCATCTTTTCATGTGACTGTTTGCCAGCTGTATAACTTCTTTGGAGAAATGTCTGTTCATGTCTTCTGCCCATTTTTCAGTTGGATTATTTGTTTTTTGGTGTTGAGTTGTATAAGTTCTTTGTATATTTTGGATAATAATCCTTTATTGGATATGTCATTTGCAAATATCTTTTCCTATTCAGTAGGTTGTCTTTTAGTTTTGTTGATTGTTTCCTTTTCTGTGCAGAAGATTTTTATTTTGGTATAGTCCCAATAGTTTATTTTTGCTTTAGTTTCCCTTACCTCAGGAGATGTATTGAGAAAGTTTTGCTATGGTCAATGTCAGAGAAATTATGGCCTGTGCTCTCTTCTAGGATTTTTATGGTTTCAGGTCTCACAGTTAGATCTTTAATCCATTTTGAATTTATTTTTGTGTATGGTATAAGAAAGTGGTCCATTTTCATTCCTTTGCATGTAGCTGTCCAGTTTCCCCAACACCATTTGTTGAAGAGACTTTTTCCCATTGCATATTCATTCCTCCTTTGTTGAAGGTTAATTGACCATATAATTGTGGGTTTATCTCTGGGTTTACTGTTCTGTTCTGTTGATTTATGTGTCTGTTTTTGTGCTAGTACCACACTGTTTTGATTATCACAACTTTGTAGTAAATCTTGAAATGTAGGAATTTGAGCCTCCAGTTTTGCTCTTCTTTTTTAAGATTGCTTTTTTTTTTTTTTTTTTTTGTGGCTATTCAGCAGTGAGAGTGGACATCCTTGTCTTGTTCCTGATCTTAGAGGAAAAGTTCTCAGTTTTTCCCCATTAAGTATGATGTTAGCTGTGGATTTTCCATATATGGCCTTTATTATGTTGAGGCATGGTCTCTCTAAACCTACTTTGTTGAGGGTTTTTTTCATGAATGGATATTGTGCTTTGTCAGATGCTTTTTCTGCATCTTTTGAAATGGTCATATGGTTTTTATCCTTTCTCTTGTTGATGTGATATATCACGTTGATTGATTTGTAAATATTGAACCACCCTTGCATCCCAGGAATAAATCCCAATTGATTGTAGTGAATGATTTTTTTAAATGTATTCTTGGATTCAGTTTGCTAGTATTTTGTTAAAGATTTTTTATATCTATGTTCATCAGAGATATTGGCCTGTAGTTCTGTTTTTTAGTGGTGTCTTTATCTGGTTTTGGTATCAGGGTAATGCTGGCCTCATAGAGTAAATTTGAAAGTTTTCCTTCCTCTTCTATTTTTTGGAAATGTTTGAGAAGAATAGGTATTATTAACTCTTCTTTAAATGTTTGGTAGAATTCACCTGTGAAACCATCTGGTCCTGGACTTCTGTTTGTTGGGAGTTTTTGATTACTGATTTAATTTCATTGCTGGTACTCAGTCTGTTCAAATTTTCTAATTCTTCCTGATTAAGTTTTGGGGTGTTATATGTTTCTAGGAATTTATCTATTTCTTCTAGGTTATCTAGCTTGTTGGCATATAGGTTTTCATAATATTCTCTTACAATACTTTGTATTTCTGTGGTGTCAGTTGTAATTTCTCCTCTTTCATTTCTCATTTTGAGTTTTTTTCCCCCCTCTCTGTCTTTTTTAATGAGTCTGGCTAAAAGTTTATCAACTTTGTTGATCTTTTAAAAAAAACTCAGCTCTTATTTTCATTGATCTGTTTTTTCAGTTTCTATTTCATTTATTTCTGCTCTAATCTTTATTATTTCCTTCCTTCTCTTGGTTTGGGGTTTTGTTTGTTCTTCTTTCTCTAGCTCCTTGAGGTGTAAGGTAAGGTTATTTGAGATTTTTCTTGCTTCTTGAGGTAGGTCTGTAATGCTATAAACTTCCCTCTTAGAGTAGTTTTTGCTATATCCCAAAGATTTTGGACTGTTGTATTTTCATTTTCATTTGTCTCCATGTATTTCTTTCTTTTTTTTTTTTAAGATTTTATTTATTTATTTGACAGAGAGAGACACAGCAAGAGAGGGAACACAAGCAGGGGGAGTGGGAGAGGGAGAAGCAGGCTTCCTGTGGAGCAGGGAGCCCGATGCGGGGCTCGATCCCAGGACCCTGGGATCATGACCTGAGCTGAAGGCAGACGCTTAATCGACTGAGCCACCCAGGCACCCCTCCATGTATTTCTTGATTACTTGTTTGATTTCTTTTCACTTTCATTTGCATGATAAATGCTTTTCCTTCCCTTCACTTTCAGTCTGCATGTGTCTCTAGTTCTGAAATGGTCTTTTATAGGCAGCATATAGATGGGTCTTTCTTTTTTATCCATTTCATCACCCTGTGTCTTTTTTGTTTTCTCTATCTTTGTTAAGATCAGGGTCTCACCAAGGTCCTCCACTCTTTTTTCAAGTCCTGCGAGTATCTTTATGACTATTACTTTAAATTTTCTATCTGTCATGTTACTTATCTCTGTTTCATTTAGCTCTCTTGCTGTGATTTTGTCCTATTCTTTCATTTGGGACATATTCCTCTGTCTCCTTATTTTGTCTAACTCTCTGTGTCTGTTTCTATGTATTAGGAAAGTCACTGATGTCTCCTGCTTTTGAAAGTAGTGGCCTTATGAAGAAGAGGTTCTGTAGTGTCCTGTAGTTATGGATGGGCTCTGGCCAAGGAAGGGCATATTGGAAGGAGAAGGTCTACATGAGAATGCGGGGATTGGGCTTGAGGTGTTAGCAAGGCTTGTGCAGTTCTTCTCTGGAAGGGGACCTGAAGTCACTTTAGAAAACTCCTGCTGCAGGGCTGGAGGGAGTGAGTCCATAGGAGAGTGCAGGGACATCACCTGTGGTATAAGTAAAATTTGGAGTTCTGCTGTGGGGGTAGACCTGGAGCTGAGGCCTGGCTCAAGGGGATATGTCTGCAGGAGAATGCAGGGGGCAGGGCGTGCTATTAGCAAGTTAAATGAAGAGTGTTGGCACTGCGCTGGTTCTTGCAGATATTTGTGTGTCTAGGCTAGGGAGCAGGGGAGGGAAATGGCACTTGCCAACTCCTTTGTCCCTGGAGAAGTTTCCTAAAGATCCCTGCCCCTCTAGCACACACTCTGAGATTAGTAAATAAATCTCCTTCCTGTTTACCCTGGGCATTTTTCTAACTACTGCTTCTATGTTGTTTCTCCATGGGGCTGTTTGTTGTGCTGTCTCTTTAAGCTTGGGGACTCAGTTTCCTCTCACCCTCTAGGCTCTTCCAGAGTTGAGCCCACTGATCTTTAAAGTTCCAGGTGTTAAGCCTCACTGATTTTAAGAAATCTCAAAATTCAGCCCCTCTGATTTTCAAGGTCACATGTTACAGGGATTTGTCTTCCCCATGCAGGTTCCCCGTGCCTGGGGTGCTTGATATGAGGGTTTGTTTCTCTCTATTCTTTGGGCCCAGGGCATCCCTTCCTCCCATGGACAGTCCCATTTTTTTTTTTTTTTTTTTTTAGCTCCTGACTGGGTCTCTGTCCTTCCTACCCTCTTTGAGCTGGCTTCTTCTCAACATTTAGCTGTGCAGAGTCTATTCTGCCAGTCTTTGGGTCTTTTTCTGGATTATGTACACTGATGGGGGTGTTATCTAGTTGTATCTGTGGGATGAAGTGAACTTAGTATCTTCCTACTCTGCCATATTTTCCAGAAGTTGGCTTACATGTGATTTTTAAGGTAGTGAGACTTGAGTTTTCTAAACCCTGGTATCTCATTTGTAAAGTGGGAATGATAATATCTGCCTTGACCACTCCATAGCATTGCTGTATGGATTCCATTGAGAAAGTTATCTTCAACATTTGGCTTGTTCCCTGGCATGTAAACAATATTCAATAAATGAATGTTGAATGAAAGAATGAATCAACAGTTGAGGGTTACTGTTTCCCACCATGCTTGTAAATGTTATTCCTAACATGTATAGAAGTTTGCTGTTATAGATTTAGTTGTTTGGTTTGTGAAATTATTTAATATTTTGATTTGACGTTTGCTTAACTATAAAATCGCATGCAAATATAATATTTTTAACACAAATTATCTAGAATCTTGATAAAAATGGAAGTTAAAAGATTCTAGATTCCTCCTCCCATGTTTTAGTTAGGTGTTTGTCATAATACTAATTCATGCCTTCTTCTCATATTGCACTCTCTGTTTTGTGTTTGCTATTCAATATATGAAAGTTACAGGGTATATAAAAGCTTCCCAATGTTAGATCTAGAAGATAGTAGGAATAACAGAGTAACTTTTAGGATACATTTGGGTAGTCATGGGAAGAAAGGAGTGGCAATATTTCTTATTGACATGAAGATGAAAGTTCTTGTTGTTTATATATTAAGAAATACACTGAGCACCTTCTATGCTAGGCACTATGCTAGGTACTGGGATGATAAAGATGGACAACACAGACACTCTTGCCTCCAAAAGTATAGAATCTACTTCTGAACAGCAATTTAAAAAACTCTATGGAAATAGAACTCACTTTTTGCAAAAAAAACAAACCAAAACTGAAAACATAGAGTCTAGTGGGAGGATAAATATTAAACACATATTTGCACAAATAAGTGTATACATATAAATTATATGTATTATATAATATAGACATTATATTATATCCAGTATACATATAGTACACATATGCTAGGAGGGAAATTTAAACAGTGAAATTAAACATTATAATGGAGGGGTGCCTGGGTGGCTAAAGTCTGTTAAGTGTTTGACTCTTGGTTTCAACTCAGATCATGATCTCTTGGGTCATGCAATCAAGTCCTACATTGGGAAGTCTGCTTAAAGGTTCTCTCCCCCGCTCCTCCCCCACTCTCTCATTCTCAAATAAATAAATAAATAAATAAATCTTTAAAAAAACTATAATGGAAATAGATTTAGATTAGGGGACAGAGAGTGCTTGAGGACTTCTATGAGAGAGTAGAATAAGCTCAGGCTTAAAGGATCAGTAGATTAGCTAGGTGAAAAGGAAGGATAAGAGCATTCCAGATAGAGGGAAACTGCAAAAGCTCCAAGGGGCCAAGAGACCTACAGCATGGAGAGCAGGTGTTAGGTGGTAGTTGTAAGTCTGGAGAAGTATGCAGGACCAGGTGATTCAGAGTGTTGTAGGCAAAATAAAGGACTTAAGGTGTTTTTTAAACAAATTTCCCCAGCTTTATTGACATAAAATTGGCATATAACATTGTTTAAAGTCTACAAGATTATGATTTGATACATGGATACATTACAAAATTATTACTACAATAAGGTTAGTTAACATATCCATAATTATCTTTTGTGCGTGTATGCTGAGAACATTTAAAAATCTACTCTCTGAGTAACTTTTAAGTATATAATACAGTATTCTTAATTATAGTCCCAATGCTATACATTAGAGACCTAGAACTTATCTGTCTTATATCTGGAATTTTGTATACTTTGACCAACATCTCCCCATTTTCCCCATTCCCCAGAACTTGGTAACCACCATCCTACTCTGTTTCTATGAGTTTGGCTTTTTTCGATTCTGTGTATAAGTGAGATCATAAAGTGTTTGTCTTTCTCTGTCTGATTTATTTCACTTAGTATACTACCCTCATGGTCCATCCATGCTGTCACAAATGGCAGGACTTCCTTCTTTTTTTTATGTTTGAGTAATATTCCATTGTATATATACATACCACATTTTCTTTATCCATTTATCTGTTGATGGACACTTAGGTTGTTTCCATGTCTTGGCTACTGTGAATAATGCTGCAATGAACATGGGAGTGCATAAATCTCTTTGAAATACTGATTTTATTTCTTTTGGATATGTCAAGAAGTGGATTGATGGGTTGTATGACAGTTACATTTTTAAGTTTTTGAAGAACCTCCTTACTGTTTCCCATAGTGGCTGCACCAATTTACATTCCCACCAGCAGTGCTCAAGGGTTCCCTTTTCTCCATATCCTCACCAACACTTGTTATTTCTTGTCTTTTTTGATAGTAGCCACTCTAACAGGTGTAAGGTGATAGTTTATTGTGACTTTACATTAACTGCAATTGAGAAGCTATTGAATAGCTTTCGACAGGGAGTAAAATTTACATTTTTCAAAGATTGTGTTGATCAATGTGTGGATAATGAATTGGCATCAAGTAAGAGGAACCAATTAAGAGGGCATTGCTATAAATTAGACAAGAAATGATGGTGTTTTGGATGAGACAGGTGAGGGTAGAGAAAAATGAAGGAATTCAAAATGTATTTTGGAGGAAGTCTCTCTAAGACTGGTTGAGGTATTGGGCATTTGGGTATTGGAGGAGATGGTGTATCATGGAAAACTGCAGAATTTGGGCCTTAGAAATTGGTTGGATCCAGGATCTATTTACTGAAATGGAGACCATTGGAAGAGAAGCAATTTGATGGGAAGATTTAGAAATATGAACTCAGCATATTTTTTCTTTCTTTTATTTTTTTAACTAAGACTTTATTATTATTTTTAAGAGAAATTTTAGGTTTTCAGTAGAATTGAGGGGAAGGTATAGAGATTCTCATATAACCTCGTCATCACACATACATAGCCTCCTCCATTCTCAACATCCCTCACCAAAGGGATACATTTTTTGCAGTTGGTGGATTTACATTGCCATATCATCATCGCCCAGTGCATACTTTACATTAGTGTTCACTCTTGGTGTTATACATGCTATGGGTTTGGACAAATGTATAATGACATGCATCCATCATTAGCATACAGAGTATTTTTATTGCCCTAAAAATCCTCTGTATTCTAGCTATTTATTCTTGTCCCTCATCTCCTACCAGCCCTTGACAACCACTGATCTTTTTATTGTCTCCATAGTTTGCCTTAAGAATGTAATATAGTTGGAATCATACAGTATATAGCTTTTCAGATTTTTTTTCACTTAGTAATGTGCATTTAAGATTCCTCTATGTTTTTTCATGAATTGATGGCTCTTTTTATTTATCTTAATTTTTATTTATTTATTTTATTTTTGTTATTATGTTATGTTAATCACTATACATTACATCACTAGTTTTTGATGTACTGTTCCATGATTCATTGTTTGCGTATAACACCCAGTGCTCCATTCAGTACGTGCCCTCTTTAATACCCATCATTTTAATTTTTAAAAAAGATTTGCTTATTTATTTTAGAGAGAGAGAGTGCTGTGTGGAGGGGCAGAGGGAGAGAGAGTCTTAAGCAGATTCTGCACTGAACATGGAGCCCGATGTCCGCCTCAATCTCACGATCCTGAGATCATGACCTGAGCCGAAACCTAGAGTTAGACCCTTAACTGACTACACCACCCGGGCACCCCTTATTTCTCTTTAGCACTGAAGAGTGTTCCATTGTCTGTATGTATCACAGTTTGTTTATACATTCATCTACTGAAGGATATCTTGGTTACCTCTAGACTTTGACAATTATGAATGAAGCTGCTATAAACATTTGTGTGTAGTTTTTTTGTATAGACATGTTTTCAACTTCTTTGGATAAATACCAAGGAGCATGATTGCTGGATCATATGATAAAAGTATGTTTAATTTTGTAGGAAAGCACCAAACTGTCTTCCAAACTGGCTGTAGCTTTTTATATTCCTACCAGCAATGAATGAGAGTTTCTGTTGCTCCACATGCTTGTCAGCATTTGGTGTTGTCAGTGTTGTAGATTTTTATCATTCTAATAGGTGTGTTATGGTCTCTCATTTTTTAATTTGCATTTCTCTGATGATATATGATGTGGAACATCCCTTTATATGCTTATTTGCCATCTGTATGTCTTCTTTGGAGAGGTGTCTTTTATAGTCTTTGACCAAATTTTTAATTAGGTAGTTTGTTTTCTTATTGTGGAGTTTTAAGAGTTCTTTGTGTATTTTGCATAACAGTCCTTTATGAGATAGGTATCTCACAAATATATTCTCCTAGTCTGTGGCCTGTCTTCTCATCATCTTGAAATTGTCATTTGCAGAAGTTTTTACTTTTAATGAAATACAGCTTATCAGTTATTTATTTCATGGATTTTGTCTTTGTTGTTGTATCTAAAAAGTTTCACCACATTCAAGATCATCTAGGTTTTCTCCTTTTTTAAGGAGTTTTGTAGTTTTGCATTTTACATTTAGGCCTGTGATCCTTTTTGATTTGTGAAGGATATAAGGTCTGTGTCTAGATTAATTTTTTTTGCATGTGGATCTCTCACTGTTTCAGCACCATTTGTTTAAAAGACTGTCTTTGCTCCATTGTATTGCTTCTGCTCCTTTGTCAAAGATCTGTTGATTATATTTATGTTGATCTATATCTGGGCTCTCTATTCTGTTCCATTTTTCTATTTGTCTACTCTTTATAAATTCCACACTGTTGTGATTGCTTTATAGTGAATCTTAAAGTCAGGTAGTGTCAGTCTTCTGTATTTGTTCTTCTCCTTCAATATTGTGTTGGCTATTTTGGATCTTTTGCCTCACCATGTAAACTTTAGAGTCAGTTTGTCAGTATTCACAAAATAACTTTCTGGGAGTTTGATTGAAATTGTATTGAATCTATAGATCAAGTTGGGAAGGAATGACAGCTTGACAATGTTGAGTCTTCCTATTTTTTGAGCAGAGAAGGATATCCTTTCTTTATTTTATTTTAAATTTCAAATTTTTAAAACATTTTATTTTATTATGTTATGTTAGTCACCATACAGTACATCATTAGTTTTTGATGTAGTGATCCACACTTCATTGTTTTTGTATAACACCCAGTGCTCTATGCAATACGTGCCCTCCTTAATACCGATCACCAGGCTAACCCATCTCCCCCCCAACACCCTCAGTTTGTTTCTCAGAGTCCATAGTCTCTCACGGTTCATCTCTCCCTCTGATTTCCCCCCCTTCATTTTTCCCTTCCTTCTCCTAATGTCCTCCATGCTATTCCTTATGTTTCACAAATAAGTGAAACCATATGATAATTGACTTTCTCTGCTTGACTTATTTCACTTAGCATAATCTCCTCCAGTCCCATCCATGTTGATGTAAAAGTTGGGTATTCATCCTTTCTGATGGCTGAGAAATATTCCATTGTATATATGGACCACATCTTCTTTATCCATTCATCTGTTGAAGGGCATCTTGGCTCTTTCCACAGTTTGGCTATTGCGGACATTGCCGCTATGAACGTTGGGGTGCATATGGCCCTTCTTTTCACTACATCTGTGTCTTTGGGGTAAATACCCAGGAGTGCAGTTGCTGGGTCATAGGGTAGCTCTATTTTTAATTTTCTGAGGCACCTCCACACTGTTTTCCAAAGTGGCTGTACCAACTTGCATTCCCACCAATAGTGTAAGAGGGTTCCCCTTTCTCCACAACCTCTCCAACATTTGTTGTTTCTTGCCTTGTCAATTTTTGCCATTATAACTGGTGTAAAGTGGTATCTCAATGTGGTTTTGATTTGAATTTCCCTGATGGCTAATGATGATGAACATTTTTTCATGTGTCTGTTAACCATTTGTATGTCTTCTTTGGAGAAGTGTCTGTTCATGTCTTCTGCCCATTTTTTGACTTGATTATTTGTTTTTTGGGTGTTGAGTTTGAGAAGTTCTTTATAGATCTTGGATACCAGCCCTTTATCTATAGTGTCATTTGCAAATATCTTCTCCCATTCTGTGGGTTGCCTCTTTGTTTTGTTGACTGTTTCCTTTGCTGTGCAGAAGCTTTTCAGTGCTGTGCAGAAGCTCTTCAATGCCATCCCGATCAAAATTCCAATGACATTTTTCAAAGTGCTGGAACAAACAATCCTAAAATTTGTATGGAATCAGAAAAGACCCCGAATCGCCAAGGAAATGTTGAAAAAGGAAAACAGAGCTGGGGGCATCACGTTGCCTGATTTCAAGCTATATTACAAAGCAGCAATCACGAAGACAGCATGGTACTGGCACAAAAATAGACATATAGACCAGCGGAACAGAATAGAGAGCCGAGATATGGACCCTCAACTCTGTGGCCAAATAATCTTCGACGAAGCAGGAAAAAACATGCAATGGAAAAAAGACAGTCTCTTCAATAAATGGTGCTGGGAAAATTGGACAGCTATATACAGAAGAATGAAACTCGACCATTCTCTTACACCATACACAAAGATAAACTCAAAATGGATGAAAGACCTCAATGTGAGACAGGAATCCATCAAAATCCTAGAGGAGAACATAGGCAGTAACCTCTGACATCGGCCACAGCAACTTCTTTCAAGATTCATCTCCAAAGGCTAGTGAAACAAAAGCAAAAATGAACTTTTGGGACTTCATCCTTTCTTTAATATTTAGAAATATATCTGAATTTTTTTTTAGATTCAACTTTCCATATTTTCAGAACAGCTGCAGAATATATTTATTGAGAAGGGAAATGAAATTTACATTTATAATCCTCACATTTTGCTTTTTAAAAACAAACTTGTCATTGGTTAAATTTCTTAGTACCTTTGATGCAGATCTTTAGGCAGATAGGAATATATTAATCACCACACATTCATTCTGTTGAGCTGTGTCAAGAGAAGTGGGAAATCAGTTACACTTCATAATGAGAGAAAGTCTGCTTGGTATTATATGACAGGGATGTTGGTTAGATTTCTCAGATTATAGGATATAAAGGTCAATTAAAGTGAAAATTTTTACTTAACTCTTCAGAATATAAGGAAGATTATTAAGAGTCAATCATATTGGAATATATTTCACAGTCAAAGGAAAGGTTGAAGGTATTTTAAGTGTTCAAACCTGCCAGTTTTTTTTTTTTAAGGTCTCTCTTGAGATTTCACCAGAATCTTTCCATACTTGGCAGCATTAGGCAAATGGCAATGGGTTCCATTCATATAAGGAACTATTCTTTAGTTTAGCCCTTGAAAGGGCTGTGAGCCCCTTTTACTTCCCACTAAAATGTTTACTTTGATGAATGGTTTACTTTATTTTCTTAAAGATTTATTTATTTGACAGAGACACAGCGAGAGAGGGAACACAAGCAGGGGGAGTGGGAGAGGGAGAAGCAGGCTTCCCGCTGAGCAGGGAGCCCGATGCGGTGCTCGATCCCAGGCCCCTGAGATCATGACCTGAGCCAGAGGCAGACACTTAATGACTGAGCCACCCAGGTGCCCCTACTTTAATTCTTAGGCTTATAGATCAGTGCTTATTTACATGGTAGAGATAAAATACATGTTCTTACATTTCACATAAAAATTTAAAGGATTTTTCTTGAACAAAACCCATATTTACAGTTGTGGGCAAAGTGGTAGATTCAAAGGATATCTTAATAAGAATCATGTAAATTCATTTATTTGCTCTAACTGATAATCTGTATCAAATGACATTATTGAAACACATCGCTAGTCATACCCTGAAATGTCAGAATTGGATACAAATCACCAGAAATTCCAGTGTCAACATATTTTTGATCATTTAATATAGTCCAAGTTTCCTGTTTATGGATTATACATCAAAACACGTAGCTCAAAAATATCAAACTTAAGATCTACTCTTCACCTATTATTTATGTAATGTAAAAGTTAAATCATTGTTAAAAATATTACATTAACTTGGTATCCAGTTGCAAATGCCATGCACATTTAAAATGTCTTAAAGTATTTAACGTACAAAAATCCATCTGTGTCACTGTTTATGTAAAAAAGCTTTTCCTAGTTCCTTGGCAGTGTTAAGCTTTATTTTCTATGTCAAAGCTTAATAATCACAAAATTTGGGGCATATACTCAATAAATTACTTCTGAAGAAAACTGAGTCCTCCTTGATCAACTAATTATCTTTGAAAACCTTCTTTAGAAATTTCAGATTTCTGAAAGGCCACTTAAGAAATAATAACGTTAGAACAGAGGGGAAGAGAGTGTAGTTGTAGGACATAAGCCAAGGTAAAAAATAATTTTGCAATTAATCAGTCCCTTATTGAGAGTAAGCAGAGGTGATTGTACTCAGAAATGATAGACAATATTTATTTTATTTATTATCGTTACCTGTATGTATTAGTTTCTTGGGGTTACTGTAACAAAGCACCAGAAACCTGCATCTCTTAAAACTATAGAAATTTATTCTTTCACAGTTTTGGAGGCCAGAAGTACTAAATCAAGGTGTTGACAGGGTTGGTTCTTTCCTAAAGACTCTAGGGGAGGATCTTTCCTTGCCTCTTCCAGCTTCTGGTTGATTCAGGTGTTCCTTGGCTTGTGACAATGAAATTCAATCTCTTCCTCTGTATATGCTTTCTCCCTTGTTTCTCTTCATCTGCCTGTGTCGTCTTTTTTTTTTTTTTAAAGATTTTATTTATTTAGTTGACAGAGAGAGGGAGAGAGAGCGAGAGAAAGCACAAGCAGTGGGAACAGCAGAGGGAGAGGGAGAAGCAGGCTCCCCAGCAGGGAGCCTCATGTGGGGCGGATCCTAGGACCCCAAGATCATGATCTGAGCCAAAGGCAGATGTTTAACTGATTGAGCCACCCAGGTGCCCCTCTGTGTTGTCTTTTCTTGTAGAACACTTGTCATTGAATTTAGAGTCTACCTTGCTAATCTAAGATGATCTCATCTTGAGATCCTTAATTATAGCTGGAAAGACCACTTTAAAAAAAAAATAAGGTTACATTCACATATGCTGAGGCTTCAGACTTGGAGATACCTTTTTGGGGCCACAACTTAACCCACTTCAGTTAAGAGCATTGTGTAAATGTTAATATTCTGGTTTTGATAGTTGTACTATGATTGTCTAAGATGTTAATATTAGGCAATCTGGGTGTATTATTTTCACTTTTCAGTAAGTCTAAAATTATTTAAAAATGAAAAGTAAAAAGGAAGAAGGAAGGAAGGAAGGAAGAAAAAGAAAGCTCTTTGAACCTCATTTCAGACTTGCTGAATCCAAATGTCCAGGGGAGGGGATGGGCAAATTTAATATTTATCAGTGCTCCAAAACTCCCTATGTAGAATCAGAAATTATAATTCCCCTTTTAGAGAAAAGAAATATAGCATAAAAGAAGTCTCTCTTTTTTTTTTTTGGTCCAGCATTGGTTATAGGAGAATTATAGGTCACAATTAAGTATATGGCTTTTACAGATAAAAGTGGATGATGCCCCACCAGTTTGTGTGGTGGCCCTGGATTTCAAGAGGCTGCTTAAGACTAAAATGTCAATGCTGCAACATATTTGAGATTAACTCCTTGTAAGTTTTTATTATTTTGGCAGTGCTAGAATTTACTTCATAATCTCTCATACAATGACTTATCTTTACTTATGTCATGTCCATTGACTGACTGCTTTTGAGGTAGAGTTTCAACCATTACAGAGAGAAGGGTAATTCTAACTTCAGTCCAGTTCCCAAATGATAAGTTTTTCGGCTTAAGTGCTTTGCATTGCAGCCTGTCTGGTACTTAGTTCTTTCATTAACCTGATATACTATATTTGTAATGACTGCCCTGCAAAGTTACTATTGGAAAGTGAAAGAATTTAAAATTAAACTAGCTGTTTTGTGGACTTGACACCAACATGGTAGGTTAACTGAAGTTTTCATTTGAATAACTGAATTTCTTCAGTATTTGTTTTTTGTGACAATTGGCTGGTAGTTCTGATATCTACAAATTAAGCTTTAGCCTACTCCAAAGGTGTGCACCATTTAATTTAAGTCCATTGCCTCT
Source organism: Phoca vitulina (assembly GCF_004348235.1). NCBI lineage: Eukaryota > Metazoa > Chordata > Mammalia > Carnivora > Phocidae > Phoca > Phoca vitulina. Next base: position 549,511 of record NW_022589713.1, on the reverse strand, counting down.
TTACAATTGCTTTAAGAAGACCTTGTCCAGAAGAACATGTAGCACATATTCATGGTCACTCGGTGAAGCCCTTCCCAAATCTGGGAGGAGCCTCTGCATCTGTATGAACTGATGTGGGAAAATTGACCAGAGAAAGTATATAAATATTAATATGCTTCCAGTACCACATCAAGGGATAAAGTGAAAGGAGAGAATAAAGGAATTTTGCCTATGTAGGGATGTGTGGATGCATTTTCTTCTTGGAGCATGAATTTAGTTCACAGCTCATCTTGTAAGTGGGGAGAATATGTGAAGTTAGAAGAGTAAAGATGAAAGGGGGTTCGGTATAAAGGAGATGGAGTAGAGAATTGAGGGTGAAAGAAAGCAAGGAGGAGATGAACCTTCTGAGTTGGCCTGAGTAGTCTTGCTGTGAGATAAATTCAAGATCTTCAGCTGTATAAATCTTTGAACCCTGCTTTTAAATTTCAGCCATAGGCTCATTACTTACCTATATATTTGATTTATTTCATCACTCCAATATCACAGCTTGATGTGTTAGTTGTTTTGAATTGCCAGATAACAAAGTTCAATCCTGTGCTTGAAGAAAATCAGTAGAAGGCTTTATAATTCTCCTTCTGGAACTTAAATTCTAATCATGAATTCTGCAATCCAACGCAGATTACAAGTAACAGAGTATTTTACTCATACATAATATGCTGATGTTGAGCACTTCTTCCCTCAGTGTTTATGAGCCCAGAGTTGGTGGTTGTCAAAGTCTTTTTCTACAACACACAGACTAGAATACTATTGGCAGGATTTATGGGGATATCTGTTGAAAAGTTAAGTTTTTAGTGCCCATTATAAAGTGATGATGTGTACTAATGGTTGAAATTATGTTAACATGTTAACGTTTTGGCTATGAATGTTGGCTCCTATAAAAATGATAACTTTCATATTTTGAATCACCTCACATTGAATGTAATTTTTTAATTTATCCATTACTATAGAACCTCTCCCCTCTTCTGCACCTGTGTCCATAACTTGGACATAGTAGGTGCTCAACAAATAAATGTTTACTTAAAAAAGTAATAATGGAGAAAACTTTTCAGAACTTTTACCTACTACCATAAGAGACTCTTAATCTCAGGAAACAAACTGAGGGTTGCTGGAGTGGAGGGGGCTGGGAGGGATGGGGTGGCTGGGTGATGGACACTGGGGAAGGTATGTGCTATGTTGAGTGTGAATTGTGTAAGACTGATGAATCACAGACCTGTACCCCTGAAACAAATAAGACATTATGTGTTAATAAAAAAAAAAACAACTTTTACCTACTGCAAATATACAAGGCATATTTTTAGGGGAAAAGCCAGCAGTTTTCTTCTGGTATTCATTGAACTAACATTTACTATAAATTTATTACATTACAGATATTCCTGGGAAATCAATGATGAATGGGACATGGGCCTTGAGTTTATAGTCAAGTTAGGGAGATAGACATAAATGCAGGGCTGTCACCAACTATGATCCCTAGTTTGCTCAGTAAGTGCACTTTCTCCACTCCTTAGGATAAATGTGGGTTTCTCCCATCAATGAGTGTTCAGGACCCCCTGCCCCTATGGATTTATGGATTTTCTGGAGTGTGGGGAGGTTTGATAGGATAAGAACCAAGTAATATCTGCTGGTGTGGGATGTATTGGCAGTTGAGAATGAGTACACTCAGAAGAGAGGTGAGGGAAGGAGGGTAGGGAAAAGGGGCATCCTCTTTGGTACAGAAGAGGGATCAAATGGCATAGACCCTGGGTGCAGAGGATGGGAGGCTCTCCATGAAGATGAAAGCTGAGCTGTCTGTGGGCAAGGACTCAGTTTCAACATGGCTTCCATTGGTTCTCAGGCCTCAGGAACCCTATCATTTTCCATCTCCTTCCCTGCACTCGCTTCCCTTTTCCTTTAGTTCTCTTGAGTCCCATGTTTCCCTCTGTATTCTGCATAAATTTTCCTCCATTCTCTTCTCTCATAATAGAACTTATTGGAAGGACATTTCCTAATGTTTCTGGAGGCCAGGAATAAAATCTTCTAATGTCTGCAGATAGTGAGGGGTTGTATTTCCTCTCATTCTATAATTGCAGCAAAAGAGGGAAGAAAAAAACATTTCCACTTACATATTAAAACAGGTTAGCATATTAATATTTACACCCACATCAATAGCCTCATGAGCTTCAATAGAGGCATATAGAAAGTCTATAAGATCAAAGAGGAGGGAGAAGGAGGTGAGTGCAGCTTTCTCTGAGGAAATGATGTTGGAACTGGGCCTTGGAAGATGTGTGGGATATCTGAGGGAGAATTTCAGGTGGAAAAAAGGAGTGCATGGAGCCACAGGGGTAAAAATTTGGGGCAGATTGGGGTAGATTTGGTAGGGGAATGGTGGTCACTACGGCAGGGAGGCTAGGAAGGAGCCAGATTGTGATCAGCTGTCTAAGATATGCTAACGAGTTAGGTCTTGACCTTCCTGGCAATGGAAACTCACAAAGGCACCTCTTCCTATCCTCCCTCTAAATCAGTCTAGATGTTAATAGCATTCCTCAGCCTCACAATAAATATGGGGTCGTCCTGCCAACTTGGTCTCTCACCGAGAAGCTAGTGAGCAGCTGTCATCTAGTAAATGAACCACATGTTTAAGCAGGAAAGGCTCTGCCTCGTCTCATTCCTCCCATCCTGTCTAGTTAATCGATACTTGTATATCAACAGAGAGCTGAAAAAAAGAAAGGAAGATAAATGATAGTTGTTCAGTAAGACAGAGCCTTCAGATTCATGGAGGCCTTCCAGGGAAAAGGAAGGTCTAATCCGCATTTCTTATCTTCCTGGCTTAGACTCAAGTGATGAATGAAAATGGATTGATGGACACAAGTGACAAAGCCTAATGCTCCCAGAGTGATGAACCCTTTCCATGTTTGTCCACTCACTTTCCTGGAAAATGAGGAGTTGCCTTCACTTTTTCCTTTGTTTTCTTCTTGCTGTCTGTCAAATAATAAAAAAAAAAATCATTAAAAAAAAATGAAGTAAATAGTTACCACTTGTCATGCTGTGGTAGTCAAAAGAGTAAGTTTAAATCCAAAAGTGGTGTTAAGATTTAAGTAATCCATTTAGAAGTAAAGCCAAAAAGATTAAAATTTTTCAGGAAAGACATATAAACCTTCAAGTTTTACTCTTTTTGGATATCACGTGGGGGCATATTTATCCTTTCAGGTCTCCACTTTATCTACAAAGTTTTTGTCTTGAAACTGTCCTGGAACCTTGCAGTGCTGACCTGGTATATTTACTGTCGTGAAACTTCTGTAAATCTCTTCTGATGATAGGTACAGACAGCAATGGCCTGGGTGAATTATGTATGTGAGAGTGAAAATTAACTGCCTACTTGAAGGGCACAAATGTTGGAAGTTACCTGAGGACATTTGGAAAATGGCAAGTGTCTGTAACTGATTTCAAAAAGGACATCTCATCTAATTAAAAGCAGTAGGCATTACATTAAAGTTGCAAATCATATGCTTGGAGTTGCATTTAGAATTCTGCTTGAAATTTCATTTACCTGGACATTTGAATCAGGGTGAGGTGAGAGATGCCTCTGGACTCCATTTTTAAGGGCAGAAATCCATCCACTCCCATTGTATTAACTTCTAAACTTCTCCCCAGCCTACCCTCTCCTGCTGATTTCTTTTCTCAGTGACTAGAGGACTGATGCTATATTACCCTTAGGATGCAGATAGACCGGTAATTGGCTAATTGCCATCATCGATGGTGGTGGATGTGAAGTCTAGGGGTAAAGAAAGAGGTATTGCTATTTCTTTTTTCTTTTACTTCCCTTCCTTTCTCTTCCTTCTTTTTTCTGTCCTCCTTCACTTCAGGAATAATATTCATCAAACTGAGTAAACAGAGGCCTGATTCATGTAAATTAATGATGGTTTTGGGCTTGGGAAGCCCAGGTTCATAGACTGCATGGATTTATTCCTGAACAGGATAGGAAGTTGCCTGTGGTTCATTGCAGGTACTGCACCTAGAGTCCTAGCATCTCACATGCCTGGACTCATACTTAAGATTTGGATTCAGTAATTTTGAGTGGGAAAGCCCAGAAATCTGACTTTTAAATACTCCAGGTGATTTTTAAAAATGAAATGTTATTTATTAAGAGAATTTTAAGTAGCTATAAAAATGGATAAAATTGAAGAATGAACCTCTGTGCACCCATCATCTAGTTCCATCAATTATCAATATTTTTCATTTCATCCGTGTCTCCGTAAAAATTTTTTTCCTATATATTTTAAAGTAAATTCAGCCATCAGGTTATTTCATGAGTAAATATTTAAGTATGCATCTCCAATAACTTTTCTGTTTTTACATACCGCTATGGCATGTTACACCCAAGAAAATTAATAATTCTATATATCAATTAATATTCAATTCATTTTTAAATTTCCCTGATTATATCAAAGATGCCTTTCTATGATTTGTTTGTTTAAATCTATTCAAACAAGGGTCATACACTGCAGTTGGATGCTGTTATAAATCTCTTTTTTTTAAAGATTTTATTTATTATTTTTTATTATTTATTTGACAGAGAGAGACACAGCGAGAGAGGGAACACAAGCAAGGGGAGTGGGAAAGGGAGAAGCAGGCTTCCCACTGAGCAGGGAGCCCGATGCGGGGCTCGATCCCAGGACTCTGGGATCATGACCTGAGCCGAAGGCAGACGCTTAATGACTGAGCCACCCAGGTGCCCATGTTATAAATCTCTTTATTCTGTATTGATCCCCATTTCCTTTAAGATACTGATTTGTAGGGGTGCCTGGGTGGCTCAGTTGGTTAAGTGACTGCCTTTGGCTCAGGTCATGATCCCGAAGTTCCGGGATTGAGTCCCACATCGACTCCCTGCTTAGTAGGGAGTCTGCTTCTCCCTCTGACCCTACCTTCTCTTGTGCCCTCTCAGTCTTCTCTCTCTCTCAAATAAATAAAATCTTAAAAAAAAAAAAAAAAAAAGATACTGATTTGTAGAGAAGACCAGACTTTCTCTCTCTCTTTTTTTTTAAGATTTTATTTATTTGAGAGAGAGAGAGTGAGAGAGAAAAAGCACAAGACGGGGGAGGGTTAGAGGGAAAAGCAGACTCTTCCCACTGAGCAGGGAGCCTGATGTGACTTGATCCTGGGACTCTGATCCTGGGACTCTGGGATCATGACCTGAGCTGAAGGCAGATGCTTAACCAACTGAGCCACCCAGGCGCCCTCTAACTTTAATGTACATATGAATCACATTATATGAATCGGTTTTAGGGTATTTTCATCACCTCAAACAGAAACTCTGTACACTTTAGTTATTACCCCCTTATCTGCCTCTTTTCCCCGGACCAAGCAATCACTAAGCTTTCTGTTTCTGTAGATTTTCCTTGTTTTAGATATTTCATATGGCTGAAATTGTATAATATGTGGTCTTTTGTGTTGGCTTCTTTCACTTAGCATACTGTTTTCAAGATTTATCTGTGTTGTAGCATGTATCAATACTTCATTCATTTCTATGGCTGCTTACTATTCCAATATAGCACATTTATATAATGTATTTTGTTTTTCTATTCATCATCAGTTGATGGATATTTGGGTTGTTTTCATCTTCTGGCTGTTATGAGTAACATTGCTAAAAACATTCTTGTGCAAGTTTTTTTGTGGATATATGTTTTCATTTATCTTAGGTATATATCTAAGAGTAGAATTCCTAGTAACTCATATGGTAACTCTATGTTTAATCATTTGAGGAATTGTCACACTATTTTCTAGAATGGCTGCACTATTTTTCATTCCCACCAGTAGTGTATGAGGATTCTGATTTCTCTACATCCTTGCCAAATTTTAATTTCCAATAAATTTTTTTATTATAGCTATCTAAGTGGATGTGAAATGGTTTCTCATTGTGGTTTTTTCTTTTTTTAAAAAGCAATATTATTTATTATTGAAGTATCACTGACATACAGTGTTACATTAGTTTCATGTGTACAACATATTGATTTGACAATTCTATATTTTACTCAGTGCTCACCATAAGTATAGTCATCATCTGTTACCATGTAACATTATTACAATATTATTGACTATATTCCCTATGCTGCTTTTCATCTCTGTGATTTATGTATTTTATGACTGGAAGTTCATACTTCTAAATCTCCTTTATCTATTTCACCCATCTTCCCACCCACTTCTTCCCTGGCAACCATCAGTTTGTTCTCTGTATTTAAGAGTATGTTTGTTTTTTTTATTTTTATTTTTTTAATTTAATTTAATTTTATTATGTTATGTTAGTCACCATACAATACATCATTAGTTTTTGATGTAGTGACACATGCTTCATTGTTTTCGTATAACACCCAGTGCTCCATGCAGTACGTGCCCTCCTTAATACCCATCACCTGGCTAACCCATCCCCCCACCCCCTCCCATCTAAAACCCTCAGTTTGTTTCTCAGAGTCCATAGTCTCTCATAGTTCATCTCTCCCTCTGATTCCGCCCCCCTTCATTTTCCCCTTCCTTTTCCTAATGTCCTCCATTCTATTCCTTATATTCCACAAATAAGTGAAACCATATGATAATTGACTTTTTCTGCCTGACTTATTTCACTTAGCATAATCTCCTCCGGTCCCATCCATGTTGATGTAAAAGTTGGGTATTCATCCTTTCTGATGGCTGACTAATATTCCATTGTATATATGGACCACATCTTCTTTATCCATTCATCTGTTAAAGGGCATCTCGGCTCTTTCCCCAAAGAGTATGTTTGTTTTTTGTTTGTTTGTTTATTTTTATTTTTTTTAGATTCCACATATAAGTGAAATCATATGGTATTTGTCTTTCTCTGTCTGACTTATTTCACATAGCATAATACCCACTGGGTCCATTCATGTTATCGCAAAGGCAAGATTTTTTTTTTAAAAGATATTATTTGTTTATTTGACAGAGAGAGAAAGAGAGCTGCAGCAGACAGAAAGGGAGAAGCAAGCTCCCCGCTGAGCAGGGAGCCCAATGTGGGACTCGATCCCAGGACCCCGGGATCGTGACTTGAGCCAAAGACAGATGCTTAATCAACTGAGCTACCCAGGCGTCCCTAGATCTTCTTCTTTTTTTATGGCTAAGTAATATTATAATGCACATACATATCACATCTTCTTTATCCATTCATTTATCAGTGAATAGTTGGGCTGCTTTCATATCATAGCTATTGTAAATAATGCTGCAGTAAACATAAGGGTGCATACTTTTTGAATTAATATTCTCTTTTTTTTTAAAATTTTATTATGTTGTGTTAGTCACCATACAATACATCATTAGTTTTTGATATGGTGATCCATGATCCATTGTTTTCGTATAACACGCAGTGCTCCATGCAGTACATGCCCTCCTTAATACCCATCACTGAGCTAACCAATCCCCCCTCCCCCCTCCCCTCTAAAACCCTGTTTGTTTCTCAGAGTCCATAGTCTCTCACGGTTCATCTCTCCCTCCAATTTTCGCCCCCTTCGTCTTTCCCTTCCTTCTCCTAATGTCCTCCATGCTATTCCTTATGTTCCACAAATAAGTGAAGCCATATGATAATTGACTTTCTCTGCTTGACTTATTTCACTTAGCATAATCTCCTCCAGTCCCATCCATGTTGATGTAAAAGTTGGGTATTCATCCTTTCTGATGGCTGACTAATATTCCATTGTATATATGGACCACATCTTTTTTATCCATTCATCTGTTGAAGGGCATCTCAGCTCTTTCCACAGTTTGGCTATTGCGGACATTGCCGCTATGAACGTTGGGGTGCATATGGCCCTTCTTTTCACTACATCTGTGTCTTTGGGGTAAATACCCAGGAGTGCAGTTGCTGGGTCATAGGGTAGCTCTATTTTTAAATTTTCTGAGGCACCTCCACACTGTCTTCCAAAGTGGCTGTACCAACTTGCATTCCCACCAATAGTGTAAGAGGGTTCCCCTTTCTCCACAACCTCTCCAACATTTGTTGTTTCTTTCCCTGTCCATTTTTGCCATTCTAACTGATGTAAGGTGGTATCTCAATGTGGTTTTGATTTGAATTTCCCTGATGGCTAATGATGATGAACTTCAAATCAAAACCACATTGAGTATTCTCTTTTTCTTTGGGTAAATACCCAGTAGTAGAATTACTGGATTATATGGTAGTTATATTTTTAACTTTTTGAGGAATCTCCATACTGTTTTCCACAGTGGCTGCACCAGTTTGTATTCCCATTAAGAGGGCACAAGGGTTCCCTTTTCTTTCCATCTTTGTTAACACTTGTTTCTTGTATTTTTTATTTTAGCCTTCTGACAGGTGTGAGGTGATACCTCATTGTGGTTTTGATTTGCATTTCCCTGATGATTAGTGATGTTGCACATCTTTTCATGTATCTGTTGGTCATCTGTATGTCTTCTTTAGAAAATTATCTATTCATGTTTTTTGCCCATTTTTAAATAGGATTGTTTGTTTTTTTGGTGTCGAGTTTTAAAAGTTCTTTATATATTTTGGGTATTAACCCCTTATTGAATATATCATTTGCAAATATCTTCTCTCATTTAGTAGGTTGCCTTTTTGTTTTGTTGATGGTTTCCTTCCCTGTACAAAAACGTTTTGTTTTGGTGTAGTCCCAATAGTTTATTTTTGCTTTTGTTTTTCTTCCCTGAGGAGACATATCCATAAATATATCTAAGGCCTATATGTTACTAAGGTTGATGTCCAAGAGATTACTGCCTATGTTTTCTTTTTAATTTTTTTGTTTTCTTTTTTTTTAATATATAATGTATTATTTGTTTCAGGGATATAGGTCTGTGATTCATCAGTCTTACATAATTCACAGTGTTCACCGTAGCACATATCCTCCCCCAGTGTCCATCACCCAGCCACCCCATCCCTCCCACCCCCATCCACTCCAGCAACCCTCAGTTTGTTTCCTGAGATTGAGAGTCTCTTATGGTTTGTCACCCTTTCTGGTGTCATCTTGTTTCATTTTTCTCTCCCTTCCCCTATGATCCTCTGTCTTTTTTCTCAAGTTCCTCATATCAATGAGATCATATGATACGTGTCTTTCTCTGATTCACTTATTTCGCTTAGCATAATACACTCTAGTTACATCCATGTTGTCGCAAATGGTAAGATTTCGTTTTTTGATGGCTGCATAATATTCCAGTGTGTGTGTGTGTGTGTGTGTGTGTGTGTGTGTGTGTGTGTATATATATATATATATAAAACATCTTCTTTATCCATTCACCTGTTGATGGACATCTAGGTTCTTTCCATAGTTTAGCTATTGTGGACATTGCTGCTATAAACATTGAGATGCACCTGCCCCTTCAGATCACTACATTTGTATCTTTGGGGTAAATACCCAGTAGTGCAATTGCTGGGTCATAGGCTAGCTCTATTTTCAACTTTTTGAGGAACCTCCATACTGTTTTCCAGAGTGGCTGCACCAGCTTGCATTCCCACCAACACTGTAGGAGGGTTCCCCTTTCTCCACATCCTCGCCAACATCTGTCATTTCCTGACTTGTTAATTTTAGCCATTCTGACTGGTGTGAGGTGGTATCTCATTGAGGTTTTGATTTGGATTTTCCCTGACGCCAATTGATGTTGAGCACTTTTTCATGTGTCTGTTGGCCATTTGGATGTCTTCTTTGCAGAAATGTCTGTTCATGTTTTCTGCCCATTGCTTGATTGGATTATTTGTTCTTTATTTCCTTATTCATCTTTTGCTTACATGATCTGTCCATTTCAGTGAGGGGGTTGTTAAAGGCCCCTACTATTATTGTATTGTTGTCCATGTGTTTCTTTGATTTTGTTATTAATTGGCCTATATAATTGGCTGCTCCCATGTTAGCGGCATAGATATTTACAATGGTTAGATCTTCTTGTTGGATAGACCCTTTACGTAGGATATAGTGTCCTTCCTCATCTCTTATTACAGTCTTTGGTTTAAAATCTAATTTGTCTGATATAAGGATTGCCACCCCAGCTTTCTTTTGGTGTCCATTAGCATGGTAAATGGTTTTCCACCTTCTCACTTTCAATCTGGGGGTGTCTTTGGGTCTAAAATGAGTCTCTTGCAGGCAGCAATCGATGAGTCCAATCTGATTCCCTATGTCTTTTGATGGGGGCATTTAACCCATTTACATTCAGGGTAACTATTGAAAGATAGGAATTTAGTGCCATTGTATTGCCTTAAGGGGACTGTTACTGTATATTGTCTCTATTCCTTTCTGGTCTATGTTGCTTTTGGGCTCTCTCTTTGCTTAGAGGACCCCTTTCAATATTTCTTGTAGGGCTGGTTTCGTGTTTGCAAATTCTTTTAGTTTTTGCTTGTCCTGGAAGCTTTTTATCTCTCCTTCTATTTTCAATGAGAGCCTAGCTGGATATAGTATTCTTGGCTGCATATTTTTCTCATTAATGCTCTGAATATATCATGCCAGTCCTTTCTGGCCTGCCAGGTCTCTGTGGATAAGTCTGCTGCCTATCTTATGTTTGTAATATTGTAGGTTACAGACCTCTTGTCCCGAGCTGCTTTCAGGATTTTCTCTTTGTCTCTGAGATTTGTAAGTTTTACTATTAGATATCGGGGTGTTGACCTATTTTTGTTGATTTTGAGGGGCGTTCTCTGTGCCTCCTGGATTTTGATGCCTGTTTCCTTCCCCAAATTAGGGAAGTTCTCTGCTATAATTTGCCCCTATGTATCTTCTGCCCCTCTCTCTCTCTCTTCTTCTTCTGGGATCCCAATTATTCTAATATTGTTTCGTCTTATGGTATCACTTATCTCTCGAATTCTGCCCTCGTGATCCAGTAGTTGTTTATCTCTCTTTTTCTCAGCTTCTTTATTTTCCATCATTTGGTCTTCTACATCACTAATTCGCTCTTCTGCCTCATTTATCCTAGCAGTTAGAGCCTCCATTTTTGATTGCACCTCATAATAGCCTTTTTGATTTCGACTTGGTTAGATTTTAGTTCTTTTAGTTCTCCAGGAAGAGATTCTCTAGTATCTTCCATGCTTCTTTCAAGCCCAGCTAGTATCTTTAAATTTGTCATTTTGAACTCTAGTTCCGACATCTTTCTAGTGTCTGTATTAATTAGGTCCCTGGCAGTCGGTACTGCCTCTTGTTCTATTTTTTTGAGGTGAGTTTTTCCGTCTTGTCATTTTGTCCAGAGGAGAATAGATGGCAAAATGCTAACCAGGTAACGACTCCAGAAAAATATACACTAAACAAATCAGAAGAGACCTGAAACCGGGGGGAAAAGAAAGTGAAAGAAAGAAAAAAAAAAGAACATGATCAAATATGATCAGGCTGGTGAATAGATCAGTGCCACACACTGGATTTTGGGCATATTTTGGTCTGTTAGAAGAAACTACCTCCCAAAATTTTAAAGAAAGAAAAACTTATATATGTACAAAAATAAGGGTAAATAGATGAAGGGATGGAATATGAAGGGACTGTAAAATGAAAATTATAAAAGACTTTATAAAAAAGGAATTGATAAGATAAGTTGGTTGAATAAAAGAAAGAAGAGAAATTAAAAATTACAAAAGAAAACGGGGGAGGGGAGAGAATGTGATCAGGTAGGCTACTAGAACAAAGCCATACACTAGAGACTTAGGGTATATTTTGGTCTGTTAGAAGAAACTGTATCCCAAAATTTTAAAGAGACAAAAACACATGTATACAAAATAAGGTTAACTACAATGAAGGGATAGAATATGACTCTAAAAATTAAAATTAAAAAAGATTAAAAAAAAAAGAATTGATAAGATGTTGGTTAAAAAATGGAAAAATAAAAATAAAAAAATAGAAAAAGTCAAAAATAAAGAAAATTAAAAAAATTAACTTTGAAAGACTAAAACATCATGGGAAAAAAAAGCCATGAATTCTATATGCTGTATTCCCCTAGCACTGGTATTTTGCCGTTGCCATTGATTGGTAAACTTGGTCTTGGATGGATGTTCTTGCTGATCATCTGGGGGAGGTGCCTGTTGCAGTAATTCTCAAATGTCTTTGCCTGAGGTGGAATTGCCCCACCCTTGCCAGGGGCCAGGCTCAGTAATCTGCTCAGGTTTGCCCTCTGTAGCTTTTGTTCTCTGAAATCTTTCTGTACAGCTTTGGAGGGCGAGAATGAAAATGGCAGCCTCCCCATCTCTGGTCCCAGAGGAGCCGAGAGCTGGGGCCCCACTCCTCAGTGAGCCCTCATAGAAAAGCAGTCAATCACTCCTGTCTCCCTGGTCTCTGGCCGCAGTCTGTGCTCACCTGGCCTGTGACCGAGTGTTTCCATCTCTGGCACACGACCTGTTTGGAGTCTCCAAACCCAGCAGATTCCTGTGGTGCGCTCCCGCACCTCTCCTCCCAGCGGAGAAAGGGGAGTCTCCCTGGATCTGCCCCTTGTTGGGTCCCTGCTTAAAGAGCAGTGGCCCCACCGTGTCGTGGATCAGTTTATGGAAACCCCCAGCTGAGAGCCTGCTCCTTGGCTCTGTCTTTGCAGCTGGCTTCCCCGCTCTGATACCTGGGAGTTCTGCCACACTCAGGAACCCCCAATCTTTCTGTGACCCCGAGGGTCCTGAGACCACACGGTCCCAGTGAGGGTTCCACCCCCTGCTTAGCCACTGGAGCGACGTTCCTCAGCGGAGCAGACTTCTAAAAGTTCTGATTTTTTGCTTTGTGGCTCTATCACTTGCCAGTAGCCGGCTGATGGAGGCTCCCTCCCCCACCATCTGTCTTCTGAAATATCACCTCGGATTTACTTCTCCGCACGTCCTACCTTCCAGAAAGTGGTTGCTTTTCTGTTCATAGAATTGCTGCTATTCTTTTCTTCGACCTCCTCTTGAGTTCGTAGGTGTTTAGAATTGTTTGATACCTATCTAGCTGAATTCCTGGGACTAGACAAAATTTAGGTCTCCTACTCCTCTGCCATCTTGTTCCTCCCTCCTATGTTTTCTTTTAGAAGTTTTATGGTTTCAGGTCTGACACTTAGGTCTTTAATCGATTTTGAGTTTATTTTTGTCTATGGTGTGAAAAAGTGGTCCAGTTAGGCTGTCCAGCTAGAACTTCTAGTGCTATGTTGAATAAGGGGGTGAGAGTGGACATCCTTGTCTTGTTCCTTAGATGAAAAGATTTCAGTTTTTTATCAGTATGATTTTAACTGTGGGTTTTTCATTTATGGCTTTTTATTATGAGGTATGTTCCCTCTACGCCAACTTAGTTGACAATTTTTATCATGCATGGATGTTGTATTTTGTCAAATGGTTTTTCTGCGTCTACTGAGATGATCATATGGTTTTTATCCTTTCTCTTGTTAATGTGATATATCATATTGACTGATTTGTGAGTATTGAACCACACTTGTGTTCCTGGAATAAACCCCACCTGATTGTGGTGAATGATCCTTTTAATGTATTTGTTGGATTTGGTTTGCTAATATTTGTTTGAGATTTTTGCATCTATGTTCATCAGAGATATTGGTATATAGTTTTCTTTTTTCTTTTTTTTTTTTTGGTAGTGTGTTTGGTTTTGTTTTCAGGGTAATGCTGGCCTTACAGAGTGAATTTAAAAGTTTTCTTTCCTTTTCTATTTTTTGGAACAGTTGGAGAAGAATTCTGTTTTAAATGTTTGGTAAAATTACCTGTGAATCCATCTGGTCCTGGACTTTGCTTTGTTGGGTGTTTTTTGATTACCCATTCAATTTTGTTACTAGTAATTTTTCAAATTTTCTATATCTTCCTGATTCAGATTTGGAAGATTATATGTTTCTAGGAATTTATCTATTTTTTCTAGGTTGTCTAATAATTTTTCATAATATTCTCTTATAATGCTTTGTATTTCTCTTGTGTTGTTATTTCTCCTGCTTCATTTCTGATTTTATTTATGTGAATCCTCTTTTTTTCTTCATGAGTCTTGCTAAAGGTTTAGGAATTTTATTTATCTTTTCAAAGAACCAGGTCTTGGTTTCACTGATCTTTTCTGCTCTTTCTTTCTTGCTTGCTTGCTTGCTTTTTTTTTTGGTCTCTATGTCATATATTTCCACTGTAATCCTTATTATTTCCTTCCCTCTACTAGCTTTGGGTTTTGTTTATTCTTTTTCTGTCTCCTTTAGGTGTAAAGTCAGTTTGTTTATTTGAGATTTTTCTTGTTTCTTGAGATGGGCCTGTATCACTATAAATTTGCCTCTTAGAACTCTTTTTGTTGTGTTCCAAAGATTTTGGACCATTGTGTTTTCATTTTCATTTGTCTCCATGTATTTTTGATAATTTCCTTTTCATTTATTTATTGACCCATTGGATTTTTAGTAGCATGTTGTTTAGCCTGCATGTGTTTTTGTTTTTTTCCAATTTTTTCCCTTGTAATTGATTTCTAATTTCATATCATTGTGATTGGGAAAGATAATTGATGATTTTAATCTTTTTAAATTCACTGACACTTGTTTTGTGGCCTAACATGTGTTCTGACCTTGAGAATGTTCCGTTTTCACTAGAAAAGAATGTGTGTTCTGCTCTTTTTGGATGGAATGTTCTGTATATATCTCTTAGGTTCTTCTGGTCCAATGTGTCATTCAGAGTCACTGTTTCCTTGTTGACTTTCTGTTTGGATGATCTACCACTGATGTAAGTAGGGATGCTACATTTCCCTACTATTATTGTTTTACTGTTGATTTCTTTCTTTATGTCTGTTAATATTTGCTTTACACATTTAGATGCTCATGTGTTGGGTACTTAGATACTTAAAATTATTATCTCTCCTTGTTGGATTGATTCCTTTCTCATTAGTGCCATTCTTTGTCTTGCTATGGTCTTTGGATTTTGATTAATATAAGTTTGCTACCCTGGCCTTTTTTTTCCCTGCTTCCATTTGAATTCCATGTGTTTTTCCATCCCTTAACTTTCAGTCTATATGTGTCGTTAGAGCTGAATTGAGTTTCTTGTAGGCAGCATATAGATGGGTCTTTTTTTTTTTTAATCCATTCACTCACCCTGTGTCTTTTGGTTGGAGCATTTAGTTAATTTACATTTAATTATTGATAAGTATGTATTTCTTGTTGTATGTTCATTGTTTTCAGGTTGTTTTGTATTTCTTCTTTGTTCCTTTCTTCTTTTCTTGTTCTCTTCCTTTGTGGTTTGATGGCTTTCTTTAGTATTGTACTTGTATTCCTTTTTCTTTATTTTTTGTGTATCTCTTATAGGTTTTTGATTTGTGGTTACTGTTGTGTTCATATAGAACATCCTCTGTACAGCAGTCTATACTAAGTTGGTGGTCACTTAAGTTTGAACACATTCTAAAAGTACTAAATTTTTACTCTCCCCTCCACATTTTATGTATATGATATCATATTTTACATGTTTTTATTTTGTGTATCCCTTGACTAATTTTTGTAGGTATAATTGATTCTACTACTTTTGTGTGTTTAATCTCCACACTGGCTTTATAAGTGATTAACCTATTACCTTTGCTATATATTTACTTTTACCTGTGAATTTTTTTCCTTTCAGAATTTTCTTACTTCTAGTTATGGCCTTTTCTTTCCACTTATAGAATTCCCTTTAATACTTTTAGTAAGACCAGTGTAGCGGTGATGAACTTCTTTAACTTTTGTTTATCTGGGAAAACCTTTATCTCTTTTCTCTTCTGAATGATAACCTTGCAGGGTAGAGTATTCTTGGTTGTAGGCTTTTTCCTTTCAGCATTTTGAATATACCATACCGCTGCCTTCTGGCCTGCAAAGTTCCTGCTGAACATCAGCTGATAGCCTTATGGGGTTTCCCTTGTATATAACTTTTTTTTTCTCTTACTGCTTTTAAAATTCTCCCTTTGGCTTTACTTTTTTGTCATTTTAATTATTATGTCTTGGTGCAGACCTCTTTAGGTTCATTTTGTTAGGGCTCTCTGTACTTCCTGGACCTGAATATCTGTTTCCTTCCCCAGATTAAGGAAGTTTCAGCTATTATTTCTTTTCCTTCTTTTTTTTAAGCTATTATTTCTTCAGATAAGTTTTTTGCCCTTTTCTCTTTCTTTTCTCATTCTGGGATCCCTGTAATGCAAATGTTATTAAACTTGATGATGTAGTTTAGTTCCCTTAACCTATTCTCATTTTTTATTATTCTTTATTCTTTCTGCTGTTCAGCTTGGCTGCTTTTCATTACCCTGTTTTCCAGATTGCTGATCCATTCTTCTACATTCTTTAATCTACTGTTGATTCCCTCTGGTGTATTTTTCATTTCAGTTACTGAATTCTCTATTTCTTTTTTATGTTTTCCATTTCTTTTTTGGTGTTCTCACTGAGTTCATCCACTCTTTTCTCAAGTCTAATAAGTACCTTTATGACCACTACTTTGAACTCTTTATCAGGCATATTCCTTATTTGTTTCATTTAGCTCTTCCTGTTGTTTTGTCTTGTTCTTTCATTTTGGACATATTTCTCTGTCTCCTCACTTTGTCTAACTTTTTCTGTTGTTTTTATGCATTAGATAGGTCACATATGTCTCCTGGTCTTCAAAGTGTTGGCCTTGTGTAGAAGAAGTCCTTTGGTGCCCTATAGTACCATCTCTCCAGGTCACAGAACCAGGTACTCTGGGGATATCACCATTGTGGTCTCTAGAGGTCTTCTCCTATTGTGGCTGAGCTGCTGTTGCCTTGGGCACACTGGTGGCTTGGAATGGCCTTCAGCCCAACTGGCGACAATTACCCACTTTGCCTTCTGTGGTGCACTGGGCAGGGTTTGCTTTTATGCTGTTGAGAGGCTTAGTTGCAGCTCATGGGCTTGCTGGTAGGCGGGGCTAGTACTCAGAGTGGCTGTCTGTAAGTAGCCTCTTTGCCTCAGCTGCAGACACACTGAAGGGCAGGACTTGCTCCATGTGCAGTCAGCTGAGAGGCCCAGCTGCGGTAACTGTGGTGCACTGGTGTGTGGGATTATTTCCCCTACTCCCCAGAGCATTAGTCACTTTGGAATGGCGCCACTCCTGGCTGGGGTTGCTTGCCAGGTGTGATGGGGCAGAAGCTGCTTTGGCAGGATGCTTGCTGAAGCCTTGGATTCAGTGTGGTAGGTCCAAAGGGGAATGTCTGGGTGGGGCATGCAGTGCTAGAAAGGTAGGTTGAAGAGTGTTAGAACTGGCTCCCTCAAGTGTCAGGCTATCTAGACTGGGGAAGGGGAAGAAAAATGGCACCTGTCAGCACTTTTGTTCCTGGAGAAGTCTCCTGCAGATCACTGTCCCTCCAGCACATGTTCTAAGATTAATCAATAAATCTCCTTCACATATTCCCCAGGTGTTTTTCAAACTGCTGCTTCTGTGCCATATCTTGGACCAAGTATTTAATATGCTGGCCCTTTAAGCACAGAGACTTGGATCTTATGGCCCTCTAGCTCTTCTGGAATTAAGCCCTGCTGGTTTTCAAAGCCAGACACTATAGGGACTCATCTTCTCAGCATGGGTCCCCAATGCTTGTAGGCAGCATATAGATGGGTCTTTTTTTTTTTTAATCCATTCACTCACCCTGTGTCTTTTGGTTGGAGCATTTAGTTCATTTACATTTAATTATTTTTAAGTGTGTACTTGTTATATGTTCATTGTTTTCAGGTTGTTTTGTATTTCTTCTTTGTTCCTTTCTTCTTTTCTTGTTCTCTTCCTTTGTGGTTTGATGGCTTTCTTTAGTATTGTACTTGTAGTACTTGTACTTGTATTATACCAGACCCCCTGGTATGGGGTCTGAGTCTCTTGCTTTTTGTGCTTGTGATGCCTGTCCCATTTATAGTTAACCATGCCAAGGGTTTGGTTCCCAACTGCATCTATGGCCCTCCTGCCCTTTTATATGTGGCCTTCTCTCTATGACTGGCTGTGGATGATCTGTTCTGCC
The DNA here is from genome assembly GCF_004348235.1 of Phoca vitulina. NCBI lineage: Eukaryota > Metazoa > Chordata > Mammalia > Carnivora > Phocidae > Phoca > Phoca vitulina. Next base: position 531,626 of record NW_022589713.1, on the reverse strand, counting down.
AGTCTTCAAATCAGTTTTCAGAGTTTGTTGCATAGATATAGCTGTTTCCTGGTATATTCATGGGATGAGGTGAGCTCAGGATCCTCCTACTCTTCCATTTTCCAGACTGTCATTGTGGTTTTGATTAGCATTTCCCTAATGACTAATGAGATCAGGTATATTTTCATATGCTTATTGGTCATTTGTATACCTTCCTTGTGGTTTTTTATTTTTAATATTTGGTTCTTCTTAAGCCTCATGTGTAAGAGGTTATAATGCTGATTGATGATTCTGATTATTGTCATTACTCGCAACATCTTCTCTGAACCTCTGTTTCTTCATCTCTACTGTTCTGAAGTTCTGAGATTTTTTTTCGTACTATACCACAGTTACAAAAGTAATCACTAGTATTTAATATTAAATCATGTTCTGTGCTATATCCTGATGAATAGAATTATTTGATTCCTGCCAACTATGATCTTGATATCTGAGATTGACCCTTCTCAACCTGAAGCATTAATGAGAGTGAAATGGAGGATATCCTGTGAATTCATTTGGAGGCAGAGTGTGTAAACAGCAGATTCCATTGGGTATAAGAATGGTGTTAAAGGCCTGTGACTGGTACGTTACACCAAGAAAGCTCAAGAGTTAAGTAGAACAAAATCCATAGTCATAGTTATGGATGAAAAAGCAGTGCCTAGCTCAGCTAACTCTTTTTTTTTTTTTAAGATTTTATTTATTTGCGAGAGAGAGAATGAGAGAGAGCATGAGAGGGAGGAGGGTCAGAAGGAGAAGCAGACTCCCTGCTGAGCAGGGAGCCCTATGTGGGACTCGATCCCGGGACTCCAGGATCATGACCTGAGCCGAAGGCAGTTGCTTAACCAACTGTAGCTCAGCTAACTCTTGTAATAATAAGAACAATCACTTGCACAGCACTTAGTGTGTGCTGTGCCTTGTTATAAGCTTTCTGTACATATACTTATTTAATCTTCACACAAAATGTGGAATAAATGAAATGAACAAGTACTTATTGAATGTGTACCATGTTCCAGGTCCTGTGCTATATGCTGGCGAGCCAAGTGGTGAGCCAAAAGGGTAAAGTTTCTATCTTCAGGGCCTACAATGTAGAGAGGGAAGTGACATTACTCAAATAATCCCACCAATGAATGTAAATTACACTGAGATAAAATCCATGGGGGGATGGACATGGTGCCATACAAATGTATGCTGGAGGGGAATTGCTTTTCTGGGGACGTAATAACTGAATTGAAAGGTGAAAGGAGTGCCTTGGTTGAGGTAGAGGAGTGAGTCAGAGGGATGAGCATGAGCCAATGTCCTGTGACAGGAGGAAGCAAGGGGGAGGTTGAGAAAGTGAAAGATCTGGGTGGCTGGAAGATAACAAGGGGGGAATGCAGTGAGGTGGGCAAGAGCCCTATAAGTCTCAAGAAGGATTTTGGTGTTTATTTTGAGAGCAATAGAAAATTATTAAAAGATTGTAATTATGGGGATAACATGGCCAGATTTTTGTTACTGTGGCTGCAGTTTGGGAAACAAAAGGGAAGGAGCCTGAAGGGATTGGGGGCACCAGTATAGACAAAGACTTAAGTGAGCAAGTTGGAGAGGTCCAAGTTAAGGTGGATGATTCTGCTGGCATGAGTCATTTTTGTAAGTCTTGGGTATTTGTCTTCCCAGTCATTCTGCAGGCTGTCTTCCAGGTGCCAGCTAGCATCTGACAGGAAAAATCAATTTTCCAAACACATATGTGTATGACCCACAGATACAACCTGGAAATACTGAGCCCATCTTAGATGCTATTCTGTTATAAATCTTAGAATGCCTGAAATACAGCTCCTCTCTCAGTTCCATGTTAGTCCTAGGCATCCTGTAGGATCTAATGTTAAGTCTATCTCTTTCTTGATTTCTTTTCCTAGCACTTCTCTGAACTCCTCTTGGGTTTTGTAATCTCTTTCTAGTTTGGGCTTTGCAAGGTTAGAGTTTAGCATCTTTACTGTGGTTGGACCTCCTGCTGTCCCCAGATGAATATACCTTCTTATGATCTTATGTTTCCAACAGCTGGGTTCTCCACAGGGAAAGTTAACAGCAAAGGGTAGCAGCATCCATTTCCCCAAAATGATACCCAAGAACAACAGGCATTGGAATGACTTTTATTAGAATCACTGAACATATATATTAGCTTCTATGAATAAACATTGAATTTAAATAAGCAATTATCACTACCATTGAGATAGATGCTTTTTTTTTTGTCTGTTCTTAGTGCTATAATCCAAATACCTAGAAAGTATTTAACATACAGTAGTTGCTCAGTCGATGTTTATTGAATGAATAAATGGATGAATGAATGAATAAATGAATGGAAAACTTTCTACATGTCAATCACTGTTCTAGGTGCTTAACTTGGATAATTTCACTTAATCCTTACAATAACCCTCGAAGTTATTATCTCTGTAAAGCAAGCACTGTCCAACAGAAATATAATGTGAACCATGTATGAAATTTCAAATTTTATGGTAGCTACATTAAAAAAGGTAAAAAAAAAAAAGACAGGTAAAATTAATTTTATAGTATATTTTATTTAACTTAATATATGTAAAATATTATAATTTTAACATATAATCAATATAAAATATTAGTAAGATATTTAACTTCTTTTGTACTAAATCTTTGAAACCCAGTGTGTATTTCATGTTTACAGAACATCTCCACTCAGAATAGCCACATTTCTACTGCTCAGTAGCCACATGTAGCTGTTGGCTACCGTATTTGCCAACAGAGCTCGTTCTAGAACTTAGAATGGCTAATATGCCCAGAGTCTTGAGTTAGCAAGTGGCAGACCTGGAATTTGAATCTGGGCCACTTAGTTCTAGAACTGTGGTCTTAATCACATGCATGCTGTCTTTTAATGAGGTACAATTTAGGGAATATTAAAGAAACGCCTAGATATAATTAGGCAGCGTATTATCCTTAATTATTATGTTTTAGTCAATATAACCCTGTAATTCTCTGAGGCATGAATAGAAGATATTTTCTGCTGAATTTCTTCTTGGAGTCAGCCTCTCTGGGGCTTGCTGCCTGATCCAGACTTCAGGCCAGCTTGTTGTTAAAGTCCTTCCAAGGGGATGCCTCAGGCATAGTTTCTTTCTGTGATAGGTACAAATGGTAAAAATGGTCTGTTCACCTTGCTTAGACTGTTAGAAGAAAAGGAAAACATGGCCTTCGTCCTGCCTGGTCCTGACCACTGGGTCACTCCTGGGTTCTTGGCTCCCTGGCTATTTCCTGTATATTATGATCAAACTGGAAAGAGAAGAAAACTACATAGTTGCCCCAATGAGTGCCTTTTCCATCAGAAAGAAGTCGTTTCCTATCACTTTGAATTTAGAGTTGTATCATTTCTCTATTTAAACTGAATAATTCTTTGTCAACTACTACAACCCTGGATACAATACTTTAGTTTTTGTAAAGGCTGCTTTTGAAAAGGGAGAATCTTATCTTTTTATTTATTTATTTTTGTCTGTTACAAATTAGTGATTATATTTGCAGATACAAGAAATATTTCACGGTTTCTACCATTTATAGCTTGGTCATTGTTCAGCTTTCTATTGCTGTGAAACAACACCAAACTTTAGAGGCTTAAAACATTGGTTTTATTTAGTTCATGATTTTGTGGGTATCATGGAATTTTGGAAGGGCTTAAGTGGGCATTTCATCTCATGATTGGGGGAAGATCTACTTCCAGGACAGCTTCTTCACCCACATGTCTAGTACTTCTTAGCTTCTTTTTCTTTCCACGTGGCATCTCATCCTCTAAGGTCTCTCCAGTATAGCTTAGGCTTCACAGAAGGGTGGTTTCGTGGTGATTGCTATTCTTAGATGGTGACTGACTTCTAAAAGGTAGGAAGCAGAAGATGCCAGGAAATTAAGGGTTATGCTTGGAACTGGCATAGTATTATTTCTGCCATATTCTTTGGTCAAAGTAGTCACCAGGCCCAACCAGATTTAAGGGTGTGGAGAAATATATTCCACCTCTTGATGAGGATATGTTAAGGTCATATTGTATAAGACCATGTGGGATGGGATATATTGTTGCAGTTGTTTCGAAAAATACAGTCTACTACTTATATGCCATTTTTGATAGTGTCCATTTGTCTCCTGTCTTTTCTGTCATTGAGAGTCTTATACATCTTCTTATACCCTCTTCTCTCTTGTTTTCTATAGAGGCCAACAACCCCATAATAAACACTTACTAATTAATATTGATTTGCTGATAGAGCATTCCCAAATAAACTGATAGATGTAATTTTAGGGAAAAAAATAAATACCTATTTACCTTAAATGGAAACTAGTTTTAGCCAAATGCTTTACTTAGTTGCCCAGATATGTTTTGTGTTTTGTCCTTACTGTGCCTGTTCTTCTCATTACTTCCCACCTTTCTTCAGGACTCCTATTATAGCCATCTCCTCCCTGAGATCTTCTTTAGTTAAGTTAGCCTGCTGTGTTCTATCCATTATCTCTAGCCATTTGTGCTGATTATGAAGATATTTTCTCTTAGCTCCCCTTCTATATCCTGCTCTGTGATACTGAGGCTGGCATCCTACAAACTAGATTTCTCTTTTATAGCTGATCTTCTTATCAGGTTAAACCAATAGGACACAATAGAGGGAGACAGGAAGATACGAGTGGGATGGTATGGACTTGCTTCTTTCTCTTTGCTTGCTCTAACCTGCCTGGTCCTCAACAATGGTTGTTCATCCTGACAGCAGTGGCTAGTGCTAGTTTCCAGCTCAGGTACCTATACTGTGGCCCTTCAGAGGACCAGTTGCATTTGGACAGTGTCTTCTCCTTGGGAATCTGTATCCTAGCTCCCCCAGGCCATCCCTCTAAGTTCCTGTTACCAGTACTAGCAGATAGTGCCACCACCCCCTCCAGAGGTCTGGGTCTCAGATCCATAGGTCCTCTCCTCCAAGTTTCTAGGTCTGATATCTGATATCCCAACTGCTTCCTTTTGTTCCCCAGTCCTAGGGATGGTAGCTGCTTCCTGCAGTTACTACCTCTGTGTTGCATCAGTGTTCCCTTTTTGTTTTAAACCATCCTCCAACACCAATCTCTTATATTAAATTCTCTCTGTTGAAATAACCTAGAGTGTTCTCTGTGTCTCTGACTGGTATACCATACATAATCCTGATTTGATAATTGTTTAATGTTTTGTGACATATTTTATAGCTGCCCTGAGCTGTTGCTTACATTTTTAAAAAAGATTTATTTTTTTATTTTAGAGACAGAGAGAGAGCATGGGGGGAGGGGCAGAGGGAGAGGGAGAAGCAGACTCTCCACTGAGCATGGAGTCCGATGTGGTGCTTGATCCCAGGATCCTGAGATCATGACCTGAGTCAAAGGCAGATGTTTAACCCACTGAGCCACCCAGGTGCCCCTGTTGCTTACATTTTTAGTTATTATTTTCCAATATTGTTCTTGCTTCTCCACTTTATATTTTAAACAAATTCAAGACAAGAGACCATGCTTCTTTATGTTTTACATGACATTTTATGTGGTGTTTTGTACTTATTGTTCTTGGAGTAATAGTTTATCAAATTTTATTGTGGATTTGGCGATCAAGGATAGCAGATATGGAATTCAAATCTTTCCTGAATGGTCAAGACAACAATTGATTGCTCATGGGAATAGAGATGTTTTCCTCCTGAGCTGTCATTAATTATGAGCTGATGGTGGATGGTACACAGTTATAGGATGCTTACCCCAAGGTTAGTTTGGGAGGTCACAATCTGTGTCAGCTGAAATCCTTTAAAGCAATATTTGAAAATTTGAAGTAATTTTCCCTTCAAGTTGAGGCAATTCTGGTTGAGGGACTCCTTGGTACTGAAGTCCCATGTTTTATTTTTTCAGGTTAGTTTTGAAAGTAGCTTGTTTTGAGCACACACCTTATTTAGGTTGTGAAATGTGAACTTTTTTAAGTAAATTAAGCTATTTAAAGGTGGACTACTAAAGTGGATGTGGAATGATTTTTATTTTGACATTTGTGACATTGTCCTTATATGAACTTAAAGATTTAGGGAAAAAACTCTTTACAGTTGTATTTAGTGGCCTTCTTTTAAGACAACATGTGATTGTTTATGCTTCAGCATTTTATGGTAAAGTGGAAATTACTTTATTAAACTATGTGACTGGTTTCCATCTTTTCACCCAGGCAACTCAAAGCTTCCATTTTGTCAGAGTTTATTTTCTCTATAATATTGCTTTCCTATGCTGAAGTTTCAAAGTCTGGTTTCTTCAGTTTCTCCTAGGCTCTCACATATTTAATGGAGTTGCTGAACAGGTAAGTCTTACCTGATTCTTAGCTTTGTTCACCTGAATGTGAGTTCTGGTTAAAAAAAAAATCAAGTATTTAGTCTCAGGTGTCAGTACTTGGACAATGGAGATTTCCATGATATCTTTTACTTTCCTTTTGGTCAAACAAACATGTTGATTAATATGACTTTTGGTTACAAGATAGAAGCCATGAGAATGAACTTCTCTTGTTTTTTTTTTTTTAAATTCTTAATGGGTTCCTATCTGGACATATGTGTCATTTGGAGAAGGATTAATGACCATAGTAGCATCAACACTAATTGTAAGCCAGATACCTGATGAGGAGCTTCTCTTCTGAGTATCAGAATAAGCAGATAAAACTAAAAGGTATAAATGTAATCATCCATTTCTTGGTATTAAAAATTACAAATTTAATCATCCATTTCTTTAATTTGGCACTATTAAGGATCATGTTTTGTTTGTTTCATTTGTTTTAATTACATTTTAACTGGAGGAACTACGTCCATGAAATGAAGTTGATTACCAATTGTCATTATCCAATTTTATTCAGTTGACTACAAACCATCCCAGCACCTCTTCTGTTTGCCTGGAAAGCTGATTCATTTTTTTGTGTTCATAAATAATTTCTGTGCTTTAATAATGTTTGGTGCTTCTGGTTTTAGGGTGTGATTTAAAATCTAATTTTTTAAAAATTTAGGGTGCTTGCACAGTTGTTTGTGAATCAAGAATTAGTGTTTCCATGGAGGGATAAATCAAGGCATGGAAGGAAAGCCCATGGGCTATTTTAAAGTTAAGAAGAGATGCCTTTATAGCTTTCAAAACTGTTTGAAAATTAAATACTTGATTTATAAGGGCTATGTACACACAGGGCTCAAATTATTCATGTATCATTGGAAAATGTAAAATGCTTAATGTTCAGACCATTATGTGATAATTGCTATTCTAATATATAGTGTCTACTAAATCTTTTTGGGAGCCGGTGAGGGTGGCATTGATATACAGGAGCACATGCTTCATGTGCTAGTAAATCATTCTTCCATTGAATTAAGGCCAAGGAGGGAGCATAGAGTGGAACTTAAAGTGATATTACAGTATCTGCTGCTGTTCTAATCAAGAAGTATGTAGCAGTGCTAGTGAAAAATGGTCAGAAACACACAAAAATCCACTAAGGAGAAAATGCAATCAGAAATTTATCAGTGATGCTTTTGGCAAAGTTTCCAAGAATCATGGTCATCACTAGCTGGAATTGCTTTTCAAGGTTGATGCCATCTTAATTCTATCTTTTGCATTGGTACTCCACTGAAAATATGCATTAGAATCTGCTCTTTGTGGGTGCTTATTAATTAATGAATTATATCCCTCTGGCTCTGTTACTAGCCAGGTAGGTGAACTTAGACAAGGGGATTTACTCTCTAAGCTTCTGTTTCCATAATAGTCATAGCTACCTCATAGAATCAAGATAAGTAAATGAGATAATTCATGTGAAGCACCTGGCACGGGGCTTGGCATAAAGTAATCACTTGATATTGTTGCTATCACTATCACCTTCTGCAGATACCTGCCTACAATTATTTTAACAAAAAGTGAAAAGATACATTGTAAAAGAGATTAGGGAAAGAATTATGGAGGGACTACAGAATTGGTGACTTTATCCTTATAATGCTGGTATATGCAAATGGAACTCTCCAAGTAAGCATGAGGATGTAAGAGGCCTAAACTGAATGTATGTAGGAACTAGTCAGCTAACTACGATTTTTCTTTCCAAGTTACAGACAGGAGCTCCAGGTGCACATTTTTTACTCTGGCCTATATCAGGGAACTCAATTTCTGCCCTTGACAGTTCAGAGCTCAGTACACAGGAGAAGGGGAGGTCCCCCTTAGCTATAATTACTCTCTTTTCTTTGTAAATCAGAAGTCAGGGAGTGAGGCAGTACACCCCAGTTGAGGAAAGTGATATATAGATATGTATTGGGGGGGTGCAGGGGTGAAGAGAAAGGGGACAAATTAGGCTAGGTACTTTATGTCAACATTAGGATGGTGAATTCATTAAACATCTTCAAGAGTCAACCCTATTGTTGCTGGTGGGAGGTGGGAGGGTTGGGGTGGCTGGGTGATAGACATTGGGGAGGGTATGTGCTATGGTGAGCGCTGTGAATTGTATAAGACTGATGAATCACAGACCTGTACCTCTGAAATAATTAATACATTATATGTTAAAAAAAAAAAAGAAGATAGTAGGAAGGGAAAAATGAAGCGGGGGAATTGGAGGGGGAGATGAACCATGAGAGACTATGGAATCTGAGAAACAAACTGAAGGTTTTAGAGGGGAGGGGGGCGGGGGGATGGGTTAGCCTGCTGATGGGTATTAAGGAGGGCACGTATCGAATGGAGCACTGGGTGTTATACGCAAACAGTGAATCATGGAACACTACATCAAAAACCAATGATGTAATGAATGGTGAATAACAAAATATAATAAAATAAAATTAAAAAAAACTGATACGAATAAACACAGCAGTGAAAATTAAAAAAAAAAGTCAACCTTATGAAGAGAGTTTATCAATCACCAATATAGGAGAAAATATAAAGATAGGAAAAAATCATGGATCCCTTTTCTTGTGGATCTTACCACCTAATGGTTGGAGGTTTTCAGGGGTTCCAGAAGTGAGACTGTCTCTCTCTCTCTTTCCTTCTCTCTTTCTCTCCCTCCCTCCCCCTGCTCCCACACACATACACACGCACATACAGATGGAATGACCTATCTATGTATGGGGAAGGTTGTGACACTATTCATATCCACCTGGATTTCTTTGTGCTTCTTGCCCTTTCCTTGTCCTTTGGTATCAGGATTGTTGAAGCCCTGACTTGTTGGTCTAGGCTGGTGCTGGAGGGAGAGAGAGAGAGAAACCTCAGACTCCAGTGGAGCTAAGGTTAGTAGCAGATCTTCTGAAACAGTGGTTCTCAAACGTTTTATCCTTAGGACGCATTTACACTCTTAAAAATTATTGAGGGCCCCAAAGAGCTTTTGTTTATGTGTTGTATCTATTTAGATTTACCATCTTAGAAATTATTTATTAATTCACTTAAAATAGCACAAATAAATTCATTACTTATTACATAAATAAATTTTTAACAAAAAATAATCACATTTTTCAAAAGCAAATGAGAAGAGTAGCATTGTTCTACTTTTTTATTTTTCTTCAAATCTCTTTAATGTCTGGCTTAATAGAGGGCAGCTGGATTCTCAGATTGGCTTCTAAACTCAGATTGCAATCTCACATGTTAAGTTGGCTCTAGAAAGCTCTACTGTACACTTGTGAGAGAATGTGAGTACAAAAGACAAATAACGTCTTAGTATTGATTTAAAAATAGTTTTGATCCTACAGACCCCTGTGATGAAGGCTGAAAACACACTCCTTAAGGTGATTTTAAAGGAAGGAATTTGGGGACCATCAGAAAGCTGGCAGGCAGTGTCAGGGAGTGGAAGTAGGGCCATGGTTCTACAATTAGAGCCCTAATTCTACTACTTACTAGCTGTGCAACCTTGGAAAGGTTATTTATGCCTCAATTTTTCCATCTTTAAAATGGAGTTCTTAATAGGATCTGCCTCTAATGGCTGTTGTGAAGCTTAGTGAGATAATGCAAGCAAAGTGTTTAGCTAATAAGTGTTCAATATTAGCTTTGTTTCTTTGGTTTTTATTACTATTAAAGTGCCAATCCATTATGAACCTGTTTCCTCATCTGCCAAATGAGACCTATCTGGATGGTCTCCGAAGGTCTTATCCAGCTTTAGCATTCTGTGATTTTGCTCCAAAGTCTTCCTTTCCTACATTAGAGATGGGTAGTAGGGGGAAAGGTATATATAATTTTAAGCACTTAATTTTCTGTTGTTTTTGGTAATTAACCACTCTCCCATCCCCACTTTATAAATCTATTAAAAACTTTCAAGGGCTTTAAGAATAAAACTTTGTGAAAAAATTGTTATTTCCTTGAGAAAAATTAAATTTAGCCCTTTCAGTTGGAGCCAGGAGAGATACCAGAGCAAAAAGAAATTTAAAAGTTTGTTTCCAGGTCCCATGGTGGTTTCAGGTCAAAGTCATAATAAGGTTTATCTCATGTCTAAATTTAATTGAAAGGTAAATGAAACTATGGTGAGAGATATTGCTGACTCCTCAGTTTACGAAATACACAGACTAGGTAATAGCCTTTTACATGGAAAAAGAAAGCAAGGATCCCAGATTCATAGAGCAGGGATAGAGGAGAAAAAACAGGGATGAGAAAGCATATTGAAAAGCAAACATTAGACTTGCAGTTTTTGATTGAGGACCCAGAGCAAAAGAAATCAATAAAAATGCTTTGGTTTATTTTTTTTCTCCATTTTCACTTAAGTAGTAGTCTCTAATACAATGAAAAGCAGGCACAAAACATATTAGAAAGGAAATAAGACAAATGATCTCAGAAGTCATAGGAAGTGCAACATGTGTTGCGTGCTGCTTAGTTTAAATTTACTGGAACCTGGTTATAAGAGTCCTGTGGGAAGGTATGAGGATTTGCATATAAGGACTTTATAGCAAGGGGATTCTTTGAGGAAATCTTGAGAACACCATAGCTAAAGCACTGTTGCTTGTCATGGCTCTCAAGGAAGTACAGTAGCAAGGCTTGACTTTGGTGTGAAAATGTGCTGGGATCCAAATCACAGAAACTTATACTGATAGCAAGAAGTAATATCATGATGACAAATATAATATAATAATGCTAAAATCATATGCTTAGAAATGACTATCAGGATAGCAACTTTAGAGGTTATAGATAGAATCGGTAACCTGATATGAAATCCTATTGGTAATTTTGATACTACTGACATTACTAGAGTGGTGCTTAATGTGGACTTTTCCATCAAAATCTGTTTGATACCATAATGGAAAGCATGAGGTCTTGCAGGGTAGGGAATGAGCTCAGATTGAACAAGCAAACCACCTCTGACAAGGAGGGATGTGTTTGTGCTCAGAAGAAAAGGATAATAGATTAAGAACTCTTTTACTTGTAATCACTGAAAAAATGAATAATATTTTTCATCTTTTTAAAAAATATGTAAATATGAAGGAGCCAAATCTGATTTGTTCCCCTTTGCAACCTGCAGTTATCTCTTGACCTTATCCTATATGGAACTATCCTATATGTTTCCTTATCAAAGCTGTTATCTGCCTAAGTCTCTCATCTATCCCAGAAAGTATACGAAAAGAGTGCTGACATGGCAGAGGGTCACAGATGCACCCTATGAGTCCTTCTTTTTGTGCTGAGCAAATATGTTCCCAATTCTGGCCCCACATAGCTCTCCTGAACTGGAGACACTCAATTCTGGCTGATACTTTTCAAAGAGCTGGGAAGTGGTTGTGTGGCTACATGATGCTATGGCGGGTATGCATACTGATAGCTGTGTCTGGGAGCAGGCATCCAGACAAGGGCCCATCAAAATGGCAAGGGGAAATGAATAGCAAGAGAAGCAGGAACACCTTTTCTCCCCAAAGGACTGAGTGAGTTGACCTGTGGGCAGACAGACCTCTATTGATGCAATTAGAAGGTGCCTGGCATCCTTTTGGGCACACTTTTGGTACTTGAGCATCCTCTTGGTGTCAAGTAACAGTTTGATTGAAGTCCTTAGACAGTACAACTGAGTGGGACACATACATGTAATATGTTTCTTTGATGATTAATTCAGAGAAAAGGCTTCAAACTGGTTTCTTTTCTCAATTTATACAGTAGGCAATCTGCTTCAGGAAGTATGACATTTAAATTCCAGTACTGTCTGTCCTTTGTGATAACTGGCACTTTAACAAAACTCTGCTGAAATAGGAAGGGTTGTAAGTGTGTTCATCTCCTTAAAACTGCTGGAGAGAATTTAGAGAGGTGAGTTCCCAATATTGACTTTGGTATGGATTTGTGAAAATATTTTAACTTCTCTGTTACTCACTTCTCATCTTTCAAAATTAGATGCTTTCCTGTGGGAGATATTTTCCAATTCTCAGCTCACCCATATCTAGTTCTTTTCACCTTTTGGGTGTGTGAAAGGTTTCTATTTCCCAACTTGTTTTGCAGTTCAGTAGGGCCATGAGACCAATATTGGCCAGAGTCATGGGTAGAAGTAATGTGTGTCATTTCCAATCAGAGCATTTCATTGCTAGTGGAAGACCTCCAGCATTCTTTTGCCTGTGTTCCTGCAACCAGAAATGTTCCAGATGGAGCTTCCATAAGCCTGAGTACTAGTGAGAAGCTATGGAGCAGAGCTCCCTCCCCACCTTCACCTGCATCACCATCATTGCCAGCTGGACTTATAATGTGAGCAAAGAATAAAGTTTTGTTTCACGTTTCTAGGATATAAATGTCAGTTGTCACCACAGCGTAACTTATTCTGATTGATACATGCCCATTGCTTGATTCTTCAACTAAAAGATTATTTTGTTAGTTTTTAATCCTTTTTCAACACACAGGCCCTTCGTTCTCAGGCTTTAGAATGTATCAGAATCACATCCTGTTTGTTTGATTTACAGATTCCTGGGTCTTACTTCCAGAGGGTCAGACCTGGTATGTCTTCTGTGAATTCCAAGAACCTGCTTTTAAACAAAACAAAACAAACAAAACAAAACAAAACAAAACACACCAAACAAAACACCAAACAAAAAAACAGAGTTTTTTAAATGATTCTGATTCAGGAGGAAGGACCACACTTCAGGAAATGTTGTAAATTTGTATCATGCTATTAAGACTTTGGCTATTATTTCTCAAGTTCTCCTAGTCAGACATGTTCAGATATTAGTAAAAGGTTAAAGGCATTTAGGGCAGGAGTAAGTGTAATGAATATAAAGTTCACCAGCTCTCTTTCAAGGTTGCATGAAGCAAAGATAAAGTGAAGACACAGAAGTAGTGATTAATAGACACAACCACTTTCTAAATGAGAATTCTAAAGATTGTAAATCATTTGAAAATTGAAGTGATGACCTGGAAAACAAGTCAAAATTAAGAAATATCAAGTAAGAAATGGATTTGAAGAAGGGAAAGTAGAAAACGTTGAGATAATTCCCTTATAGTTGATTTGGGAGGGAGGTGGAGAGCAGGAGCCAGAGGGACGTTAGACTCTATGTGAAAGGGCCAGAGGAGGAGGAAGTTGTGTTTAACTCCACTTGTGGGCTTTGTTTTGTACCTAGAATTCTGAGGTTGACTCACGGTCTTGATATAGTACTGCCATTTACAAAGGGTGTGGTTTTCTGTGGATCTAAGGAAGTGTTTTGGGGCCCTCTGGAAGTGAGTTTTACAGAAGGAATTCTGTGAGTTCACAGAAGGAATTTGCTCCTCTAAATTTCAAAATAAAAGATATATATTTTTTTTAAGATTTTATTTATTTATTTGAGAGAGAGAATGAGAGAGAGAGAGAGCACATGAGAGGGGGGAGGGTCAGAGGGAGAAGCAGACTCCCTGCTGAGCAGGGAGCCTGATGTGGGACTCGATCCTGGGACTCCAGGATCATGACCTGAGCCGAAGGCAGTCACTTAACCAACTGAGCCACGCAGGCACCCTCAAAATAAAAGATATTTTTGATATCCACCCCCAGCTATCTATCATTTCCCATACCTACTGTAGAGCTTGTTTGTAGATGTGTAAATTTTAGTAGCATTGCACCAATTCCATAAGTTCTGCTTTTGGTGGGATAGAATCATATAGGGATTCTTCCTTTTGCTATTTATCATGGATAGTGGGGGACTACATGTATGTAACTACTAAAAGCAGCAGTGGAGTCAGCAGCAGCATGGTGTCTTCAGGAGGTAAGTCCATTTGAACCTGTGTGGTCTACTTACTTCAGAAATACGTGTATAGAAAAGAACCAACCACCCACAGCAGAGCCATCCATAAGAAATGGAGAGGGAGGGGCATATTAGGGTTAGTGTAAAGGGAAGCAGGGGGCAATACCCATCTGGGGCTTTAAACCAAGGAGACGGCCTAGCAAAAATGGAGGTGGTTCTGCTAGCTAATATTTGAGGTGTTCCTGAAATCATGGTCTTATACATTGAGCTGTTAATTTTCCCATCCCTTGCTGTCTTCAAGGCGCAAATCACATAAGGCTCCACCTGCACCCACCATTACTAACACGCTGCTTAGTCTGTCCTTGAGTGATTTCTCTTCCCCTGCAAGGTTGCCTTGCTGGCCCTTGTAAAGATACGTTATTTGTATAAACATCTGAGGAAAGGGAGCAGAAGCAGGGGGCTGCATGATTTTCTTGGGTTCCTTACTGAATGTTGGCCTGGGTCCTTCACTCTACATCCCCTCTAACCTGAAGGAGTTCAGAGTATGTCAACCCAAAATATGCCATTCTGGCATAGGATTATTTTGAGCTGAAGGCAGTTGAGAAAAAGCCACCCGGGATGAACTCTCTGCCTTCCCCTGTCTGCCTTGAAGCAGAACATAAGTTCCCCCTGTGAAGGTGTCAGCCCCACCTCCACTTCCCATACCAGAAAGGGGATAATAGCCTTATCACTGGGGATGAGATGACATAAAAAAAAAAAATCAACATAAACCTTACTAACTGGCTCTTATCTTCCACCAGTTTCCCCATATATTTGCCTTTCCATACTTTGCTACTCCAGACGCTCAGTTTTCTTTGCCTTGTCACTTCTCTAAAAAATTATTTTCCTTTGCCAAGATGCTTTATAAGTCCAAGTTCTAACTACCCCTTTGAGTTACTCATCACTGAGTGCTCTTGTGTAAATGCACAATGCACATGTTAATAGACTTTTGTTCCTTTTCTTCTTGTTAATGTATCTTTTGCCAGTCTAACTTACAGGGCCCTAGCTGGAGAACCTAAGATGGGGTTTTTTCCTTCCCCTGAAACCCTATGTCCTACTTTTCATGCCATAATTTTAATGATTTATTTATTTATTTGAGAGAGAGAGAGAGAGAGAGACTTACTTCACACCAGCAGGGGGAGGGGCAGAGGGAGAAGCAGACTCCCCGTTGAGCAGGGAGCCTGATGAGGGACTCAGTCCCAGGACCCTGGGATCATGACCTGAGCCGAAGGCAGACACTTAACTGACTGAGCCACCCAGGTGCCCCTTTAATTTTAATGATTTTTAACTCATATACTTTAGAAAGAAAATTTTTATTGCAAGAGAGAGAAAGCCAAGTTGGCCTAACATATGCAGAAAAAAAAGTATGATTGCACAAATATGTTGTGTGTACATGTATGTCTAAATGTCATATACTTGAAAAGTCCAGGGATATCTGAGTTCAGGTATGACTAGAGTGACACACTCAAACAGTGTTGAAGAATCTGTTTTCCTCCATCCTGCTTTTTTCTCAGTTGTTTTTCTCCATTAGATTCTCCTTAAGAGATGGTAAATATTCTCTTAACTTGCATTCTTCTAGATTAGCAAAATCAGTGGGAGGAGAGTACCAGTTTCTCTGGAATTTTAGCAGAAAGTCTTGGGCTGATGGCTGTTAGCTCTGACTGGCCTGTCTTGAGTCCTATTCCATCCTTGAATCTGTTACTGTGAACGTTCAGGTGGACTGTGCTAATAGGCCAGGTCTTGGCTATGTACCCACCCCTGAATATTGAAGTTAGGGTAAATTTCACCTGAACCATATGAAAAGAGATTAGGGAAGGGAGTAGTTCCCCAAAGGAAAATCAGAATATTCTTACCAGAAAAGGGAGAAATAGCTGCTAGAAGACAAAACTCCAGACTGTCCACAGCAGAAGGTATATTAAAATCTCCTGTTTAAAAGTGAAATTTGAAGTTTTTAGGTTCTAATAAATAGCCAAGAGAGGATGAGAATTGGATTTACTTCTTTCTCATTCACTTTATCAACCAGTCAGTATAGGAAGTGAAAAAAATCCAGTTCTCAGGAGAAACATCCTTTATTTGACCTGATTTAGGAATCAGGAGAGAATTTGCATAATAGGATTAACATTGCTTCTTATTAGTGCCAGATAGGCTGAAGCTCTTCAGGATTTCTATTATAAACTTCTACTTTACTCTAATATCTATAGGGAAGAAAAACTTTTTTGCTTCCTCCCTGCTAGGTTCTTTGGTTGATCTAATAATTAAATTGACATGAGACAGATTAACAGGAGAAAATTTAATTTTGAATGTATGAGAATTTATAAAAATGAGATTCAAATAAGTGGCCAGGGAAGGAAACTTTTATACCTTTTAAAGAAACAATTATTTGTGAAGAATTGACAAAGAAATTTGGACTTGGAATAGCAAATTTATTAATAAAGAAGTAACAAGATTTGTTTATGCAGCCTTCTTGGCCCTGAATTCCGTATCTTTAGCAGTAAGGATGCCCTCTATCCTCCAGGTGCAGGGACAGTACCCTTCACATAGGGAATTTATTTCCTGCTTTTGGGAGGCAAAGGATGGCCAGAATGTCCTTCTTGCACCAGCTGTTTAAGTAATTTTAATTCAGAATGGTCAGCGTGTCAAAGTGGCATATTTTGGGGTGGCATATTTTGCTTCTTCTTGTATCCAAACTTGTCATTTTTGTCAATGAGATCTATCTTGTCATATGCACAATTCATCATGTATTTCATTATTTTATGTCAGGAGCAAGAGTCTTCACTGCTTTGTATAATGAAAAGCAACTAGTTATTGTTTTTAAACATTGCTTTTAAAGATGTGAAGCAAAGTTTACCTTTTATTAAGGAAATTTCACTGAAAATAAAAACTACAGAATTTTTCTGCGACAGAATCTTTTACATTCTTTTTTTTTTTTTTAAAGATTTTTATTTGTTTAACTGACAGAGAGAGACACAGCGAGAGAGGGAACACAAGCAGGGGGAGCAACAGGCAGAGTGAGAAGCAGGCAGAGGGAGAAGCAGGCTCCCCACTGAGCAGGGAGTCCCATGTGGGGCTCGATCCCAGCACCCTGGGATCATGACCTGAGCTGAAGGCAGAAGCTTAACCACTGAGCCACCCAGGAACCCCAGAATCTTTTACATTCTTAAGTGTGTATTAATAAAGTGGGCTCTGGTCAAACCCCAGCCCTGCACTGAATGAGCTGGGTGACCTGGGTAAGTTACTTTGCCTCAAGTGTAAAAGGGTATAAGATGAGAAACTTTCTCCTAGTATTGCATGAGGATTAAATAAGTGAATGCATGTAAAAACCTTGGAACAGTGGCACATTGTTAGGATTCAATAGATATTAACTATTCTAACCTTTTAGATGTAGATGACCTGAATTGTTAATTCCTTTCATACAGTTCTTTGTTTGATAATTTTATGTGCAGGAACTGCTGGTTTGAGATTTGCAGCCTAAATATTTCTTACCCAGTCTTTATAAAAAATTCCACACTGGGATGAAGTTTTAAGTGAAGCAAATTCTAACTTCTAAATGGTTATAGTTACCATGAAAAAGAGAAAAATAAACTAACCAGAAAAATTATTTTTAAAAAAGCAATCAGTTTTTTTTTTTTTATGGCTGAGTATATATATATATACCACCTCTTCTTTATCCATGGATCAAAAAAAAAAAAAGTGAAATCTTGCCATTTGCAGTGACATGGATGGAGATAGAGTGTATTATGCTAAGTGATGTGGAATTCAAGAAACAAAACAGATGAATATAGGGGAAAGAAAAAAAAATAGAGGGAGGCAAACCATAAGAGACTCTTAACTATAGAAAACAAACAGGGTTGATGGAGGGGGGTGGGTGGGGAATGGGCTAAAATGGGTGATGGTAATTAAGGAGGCACTTGTGTTGAGCACTGGGTGTTATATGTAAGTGATGAATCACTAAATTCTATTCCTGAAGCTAATACTACAATTATGTTAAATAACTAGAATTTAAATAAAAATTTGAAACATTAAAAAAAATAAAATAAAAAAGCAGTCAGTTCTTCATTATTGACAAAAATAAAAACCTAGGCATTTAAACACATAAGCAGTTGGAGAAACTGATTGATAAATGTACTTAAGATACAAAACATTCAAAAGTGCCTGGGTGGTACAGTTGGTACAGTGCCAGACTCTTAGTTTTGGCTGGGGTGGTGATTGCTGGATCCTGGGATCCAGCCTGCAAGCAAGAGTAGATGACGATTGAAGCCCATTACATTAGATAGTTCTTTAACTATCCTGCATCGAGCTCCACACTCAGCTTGGAGTCTGCTTGAGTTTCTCTCTCCCTCTGCCCCCCAAACCTGTGTGTGCTCTCTCTCAAATGAATAAATAAGTCTTTTTTTTTAAAAAAAAGATATAAAACATTCAAAGGTATACATATTGTAAACTCATATAAATAATCACTCTCAAGGGGGAGGAGATGGAGGAGGAAAAAAGGGGAGGAGAAACTAGTATGCCAGTTTGGGGCCTGGTTAAATCTATGCTGCTTTCTTTTCTTCATCCCAGATTCTACTCTCTGGTGTTTCTGATCCCAATTTTGTGATTTGACGACTTCTTCATATCTCCCTTTTCTAGCTTCATGATGCTGAACTGCTTCTGAGTCTGATTTACTCTCATGTAACACTCCAAAGTGGATGTTTCGATGTAGGATCCAGTCCTGGTGAAACAAGGGGCACATTTGGTGAGTTCAGAGGAGGAAAAAATTCTTTTCTAGTTGTTTAACTAAATTGAGCTTTCAATCTAAGAGAATGGTAGGCCTGATATTTCTTAGGAAATAATTTCAATAGACCAGTGAAGATATTGCAATTTAAAAATTCATCTGATAACAGCACAGCGTCACAATTAATAAGACCATCCTTCAGTTGGTTAGTTTAGTCAAAACATCAATTGTACTGAGTATTTAACTGAATTGGCCCATGTGGTATTTGCTTTTATCTTTTTTCCTCTAAGGTTTTATGTTGAAATTTGTGGATTTTACCCAGAAGGAATATTTGATATCTTGGCATTAATGACCAAGTTACTACCAGATCTGTATAAAAATAGAGCACAACCCAAATAATTTGTTAAAATAAAACAAAATTATCAGTGGGTCTCTAATTTTTTATGTGGAAAAGTGATTCATTAATGTAGGGCAAAATTTAAAGAACTATCTAATGTAATGGGCTTCAATCATCATCTATTCTTGCTTACTTTACCCTGATTTCCCCAAATTGGCTTTAAAAAGAAAGCTTTTGAAAGTCATTTTTCAGTTTTTTTTTTAATTATAAAAGTGATAAATGTGGAACACTATGAAGCTATTAGAAGCAACAGACAAGATTTGCACATACTATAGATAGATCTTAATGTACTTCTGAATGAAAAGCAGTAATCATGAAAGAAATATCACAATACCATTTATGCAATTAAAAATACACATATCAAAGCAGCAATACATTTTACTGCACAGGACCATGGTTTCCTATGGGAAAGGAATGGGAGTAAAAGATTAAAAAACAAGAGAGACAAGAGAGAGGTCTTGTAAGAACAAATAATGACAATGTATATGCTCCTAAGACCAATAAAAAAAATTAAGTATAATAAATACTTACTATAAAAGGTAAATAAAAACATATTCATTAATTTGGTCCTACAAAATAATCACCATTGACATTTTTATCTATTCATTTACAGCCTTTTCCTTTTTCTTTTTTTTAGAGAAACATTTTTAAGGCTTTCTGTATGGTTTTCTGAGGACAAAAAGATATAGAGTTGTTCATAACAATTTGAAATTTGTGCTTTATTCTCTTACCTGTTTTTTGGTACACATACAAGCTGCTTTACTTTATTACCTGTTTTCCCCTTCCTAATTTACCGTTTCCCCCCTTCTTTCTGTCTTCCTGCAGAAAATCTGAGTTGAAATGTTCAGGGGTGGTTGGAAATATGGTCCAGATCTCAAGGGAACAGCCTGGGTGATGATAATGATGTGAGTGGTATCAGCTTCTAAATTCCATTCATTTAAGTCAGACAGAGAAAGACAAATACCATATGACTTCACTCATGTGGAATTGAAGAAACAAAATAAAAGAAACCAAGGAAAACAAGACAAACAGAAAAAAAACCAAACCAGACTCTTAAATACAGATGATGGTTGCCAGAGGGGAGGTAGGTTGAGGGATGGATGAAATAGATAAAAGTGATTAAAAGGTACAGACTTTCAGTTATAAGATAAATAAGTCATGGAGATGGAAAGTACAGCATATGGAATATAGTCAATAAGATCATAATAATGTGTTTGGTGACAGATGGTGACTACACTTATCCTGGTGAACAATGGGTAATGTATAGAGAGATTTTTTTTTTTTTTTTAGTATAGTTGACATTAGTTTCAGGTATATAACATAGCGATTGGCCAAGTTTACACATTATGCTAAGTTCACTGTAAGTGTAGCTAGTATCTGTTACCATACATCGATATTACAGTATTACTGACTATATTCCTTATGCTGTGCTTTTTATTCCCATGAATTGTTCATTTCATAACTGGAAGCCTGGATATCCTACTCCTTCTCATCCATTTTGTGTGTGCACACACACACACACAAACACACGCACCACTTCTTCCTTATTCATTCATCTGTTGATGGACACTGACTTAGGTTGCTTTCGTATCTTGGCTATTGAAAAATAATGCTGCAGTAAACATAGGAGTGCATATTTCCTTTTGAATTAATGTCTTCATTTTCTTTGGGTAAATACCCAGTAGTGAAATTACTGGATCATATGGTAGTTCTATTTTTAATTTTTTGAGGAAACTCCATACTGTTTTTCACAGCAGCTGCGCCAATTTACATTGCCACCAACAGTGCATGAGGGTTCCTTTCTCTCCACATCCTCACCAAAACTTGTTATTTCTTGTGTTTTTTATTTTAGCCATCTGACAGGTGATATCTCATTGTGGTATTTTTGTTTTGTTTTTTGTTTTTTGGAATTGAGCCAGAGATTTTATTTTTTAAGTTTAAATTAACCATATAGTACATCATTAGTTTCTGATGTAGTGTTCTATGATTCATCAGTTGCATATAACATCCAGTGCTCATCACATCATGTGCCCTCCTTAATGCCCATCACCCAGTTACCCCATCCCCCCACTTACCTCCTCTTCCGCAATCCTCAGTTTATTTCCTGGAATCAAGAGTCTCTCATGTGATTTTTTTCCCCTTCAGTTTTCCCTTCCTTCCCCTATGATCCTCTGTGTTATTTCTTATATTCCACATATGAATGAAACCGTATGATAATTGTCTTTCTCTGATTGATTTATTTCACTTAGCATAATACTCTCCAGTTCCATCCATATCAATGTAAATGGTAGGTATTCATCCTTTCTGATGGGTGAGTAATATTCCATTGTATATATGAGCCACATATTCTTTATCCATCCATCTGTTGAAGGACATCTCCACTCCTTCCACAGTTTGGCTATTGTGGACATTGCTACTATGAACGTTGGGGTGCATGTGCCCCTTCTTTTCACTATATCCGTATCTTTGGGGTAAATACCCAGTAGTGCAATCACTGGGTCATAGGGTAGCTCTATTTTTAACTTCTTGAGGAACCTCCATACTGTTTTCCACAGTGGCTGTACCAACTTGCATTCCCACCAACAGTGTAAAAGGGTTCCCCTTTCTCCACATCTTCACCAACAATTTGTTGTTCCCTGTCTTGTTAATTTTAGCCATTCTAAGTGGTGTGTGATTTGTGTGATTTGTGTGATTTGTATTTCCCTGGTGGCAAGTGATGTGGAGCATTTTTTCATGTGTCTGTTGGCCATTTGTATGTTTTCTTTGGAGAAATGTCTGTTCATGTCTTCTGCCCATTTCTTGACTGGATTATTTGTTTTTTGGGTGTTGAGTTTGAGAAGTTCTTTATAGATTTTGGGTACTAGCCCTTTATCTGATAATGTCATTTGCAAATATCTTCTCACATTCTGTAGGTTTCCTTTTAGTTTTGTTGACTGTTTCCTTTGCTGTGCAGAAGTTTTCTATCTTGATGAAGTCCCAATAGTTCATTTTTGCCTTTGTTTCCCTTGCCTTTGGAGATGTGTCTAGCAAGAATTTGCTGCAGACGACGTTGAAGAGGTTGCTGTCTGTGTTCTCCTTTAGGATTTTGATGGATTCCTGTCTCACATTGAGGTCTTTCATCTATTTTCAGTTTATCTTTGTGTATGATGTAAGAAAATGGCCCAGTTTTATTCCTCTACATGTGGCTGTCCAATTTTCCCAGCACCATTTATTGAAGAGATTGTCTTTTTTCCATTGGATATTTGTTCATGCCTTGTTGAAGATTAGTTGACCATAGAGTTGAGGGTCCATTTCTGGGCTCTGTATTCTGTTCCATTGATCTATGTGTCTGTTTTTGTGCCAGTACCATGCTGTTTTGATCACAGCTTTGTGATACAGCTTGAAGTCAGCCATTGTGATACCCTCAGCTTTGGTTTTCTTTTTCAACATTCCCCTGGCTATTTGGGGTCTTTTCTGGTTCCATACAAATTTTAGGATTGTTTGTTCCAGTTCTGTGAAAAATGTCAGTGGTATTTTGATAGGGATTGCATTGAATGTGTAGATTGCTCTGGACAGCATAGACATTTTCACAATGTTTATTCTTCCAATCCATGAGCATGGAATGTTTTTCCATCTCTTTGTGTCTTCCTCAATTTCTTTCATAAGTGTTCTGTTGTTTCTAGAGTACAGATCCTTTACCTCTTTGGTTAGGTTTATTTGTAGGTATCTTATGGTTTTTGGTGCAATTGTACGTGGGATCAATTCCTTAATTTCTTTTTCCTTAGTCACATTGTTAGTGTATAGAAATGCAACTGATTTCTGTGCATTGATTTTGTATCCTGCCATGTTGCTGAATTACTGTATGAGTTCTGGCAATTTTGGGGTGGAGTCTTTTGGCTTTCCCACATAAAGTATCATGTCATTTGTGAAGAGTGAGAGTTTGACTTCTTTGAATTTGAGTACATTTTATTTCTTTTTGTTGTCTGATTGCCGAGGCTAGGACTTCTAGTACTATGTTGACTAATAGTGGTGAGAGTGGGCATCCCTGTCGTGTTCCTGACCTTAAAGAAAAGCTCTTAGTTTTCCCCATTGAGAATGATATTTGCTGTGGGTTTTTCATAGATGGCTTTTATGATATTGAGGTATGTTCCTTCTATCCCTATACTTTGAAGAGTTTTAATGAAGAAAGGATGCTGTATTTTGTCAGATGCTTTTTCTGCATCAATTGAGAGGATCATATGGTTCTTGTCTTTTATTAATGTGACCTATCACGTTGATTGATTTGTGAATTTTGAGCCACCCTTGCATCCCAGGAATAAATCCCACTCAAAAACCTCCCAAAAAACAAGATTCCAGGGCCAGATGGCTTCCCAGGGGGATTCTACCAAACATTTAAAGAAGAAATAATACCTATTCTCCTGAAGCTGTTTCAAAAAATAGAAATGGAAGGAAAACTTCCAAACTTGTTCTATGAGGCCAGCATTACCTTAATCCCAAAACCAGACAAAGACCCCATCAAAAGGGAGAATTACAAACCAATATCCCTGATGTACATGGATGCCAAAATACTCACCAAGATACTAGCAAATAGGATCCAACAGTACATTAAAAGGATTATTAATTGTGGTTTTGATTTGCATTTCCCTGATGATGAGTGATGTTCAGCATCTTTTTCATGTGTCTGTTGGCCATCTATATGTCTTCTTTGGAAAAATGTCTATTCAGGTCCTCTGCCCATTTTTATTTGGATTATTTTTTGATGTTGGGTTGTGTTAACCCCTTATTAGATATGTTATTTGCAAGTATCTTCTCCTAGTCAGTAGATTACATTTCACATTTTTGTTTTGTTGATGGTTTCCTTCACTGTGCAAAAGCTTTTCATTTTGGTGTAGCCCCAACAGTTTATTTTTGCTTTGGTTTCTCTTGCCTTAGGAGACATATCTAGAAAAATGTTGCTACAGCTGATGTCAGAGAGATTACTACCTGTGTTCTCTTGGAATTTTATTGTTTCTCTTCTCATATTTAAGTATTTAATCTATTTTTAGTTTATTTTTGTGTATGGTGTTAAAAAGTGGTCCAGTTTCATTCTTTTACATGTAGCTGTCCAATTATCCCAGCACCATTTATTGAAGAGACCATTCTTCCTCCATTGTATATTCTTACCTCCTTTGCCATAGATTAATTGACCATATAATTGTATTTCTGGGCTCTCTATTCTGTTCCATTGATTTATGTGTCTTTTTGTGCCTGTAATATACTGTTTTGAATTACTTCATTTTGTAGTTTATCTTGAAATCTGGGATTGTAATACCTCCAGTTTTCTTTCTCATGATTGCTTTGGCTATTTTTGGTCTTTTGTGGTCCCATACAAATTTTAGGATCATTTGTTGTAGTTTGGTGAAAAATGCTGTTGGTATTTTGATAGGGATTGCATTAAATCTGTAGATTGCTTTGGGTAATATGGACATTTTAACAATACTAATTCTTCCAGTCCATGAGCTAGAATATTTGTTTGTGTCATCTTCAGTTACTTCCATCAGTGTTCTGTAGTTGTCAGAGTACTGGTCTTTTACTTCTTTGGTTGAGTTTATTTCTAGGTACTTTATTCTTTTTGGTGCAACTTTAAATGATGTTTTTAAATTATTCTGCTACTTCATTATTACTGTATAGTAATGCTACTGATTTCTGGCATAGTTTCTTATCCTTCCACTTTACTGAATTCATTTATTACTTCTGGTAGATTTTTGGTGGAGCTTTTAGTGTTTTTTATGTATATTATCATGCCATCAGCAATTAGTGACAGCTTAACTTCTTTATCAATATGGATGCCTCTTCTTTCTCTTGTCTGCTATGGCTGGGACTTCCAATACTGTGTTGAATAAAAGTGGTGAGAGGGGAATCCCTTGTGTTGTTCTTGATCTTACAGGAAAAGCTCTGTTGAGTAAGACTTAGCCGGGTTTTTCATATATGGCCTTTATTATGTTAAGGTATGTTCCCTCAAAGCCTAGTTTGTTGAGAGTTTTTATCATGAATAGTTGCTGAATTCTGTCAAATGTTTTTTCTCCATATTGAGATATGATTTTTATTCTTACTTTTTGTTGATGTATGACGTTGTTTGATTTGCAAATATTGAACCATCCTTGCATTTCTGGAATAAATCCCACTTGATCATGGAGAAGGAAGGACCCTTTTAACATATTGTTGAATGTGGTTTGTTAATATTTTGTTGATGATTTTTACATCTGTGTTCATCAGGGATATTGGCCTGTAGTTTTCTTTTTTTGTGGTGTTTGAGTATGGTTTTGGCATTAGGGTAATGCTGGCCTCATAGAAGGTATTTGGAAGCTTTTCTTCTATTTTTTGGAATAGTTTGAGGAGTATAGGTATTAACCTTCTTTCAATGTTTGGTAGAATTCACTTGTGAATTCATCTGGTCTTGGACTGTTATTTTTTGGTAGTTTTTTGATTACCACTTCAATTTTATTACTTGCAATCTGTCTGTTCAGATTTTCTATTTCTTCCTGATTAAGTTTTGGAAGATTGTATGTTTCTAGGAATTTATCCATTTCTCTTAGGTTGCCCAATTTGTTGGCATATAATTTTTCATCATGTTATTTTATAATCCTTTGTATTTCTGTGGTGTCAGTTGTTATTTCTCTCTCATTTCTGATTTTATTTAATTGAGTTTTTTTCTTTTTTTTTTTCTTGATGAGTCAGCTATAGATTTAGAAATTTAGCTTATCTTTTCAACGAATGAGCTCTTGGTGTCATTGATCTTTTTTTTTGTCTTTATGTCATTTATTTCTTTTCTGGAACTAATTATTCCTTCTTTCTATTCATCTTGGGCTTTGTATGTTTTTCTTTTTCTAGTTCATTTAGGTGTAAGTTTAGAGTGTTTATCTGAGCTTTTTATTGTTTCTTGGGGTAAGGCTGTATTGCTATATATTTCCCTCTAGAACTGCTTTTGCTGCATCCCAAGTATTGTGGACCATTGTGTTTTCATTTTCTTTTGTCTCCATGTACTTTTTGATTTCTTTTTTGATTGCTTCATTGATTCAGTGGTTGTTTAGTATCATTTGTTTAGCCTCCACATGTTTGTGTTTTTTTCCAGTTTTTTTCTTGTGACTTATTTTTAGTTTTATACCATTGTAATCAGAAAAGATGCATGGTAGGTTTCAGTATTCTTAAATCTATTGAGGCTTGTTTTGTGACCTAATGTGATCTATTCTGGAGAATGTTCCATGTGTACTTGAAAAGAATGTGTATCCTGTTGTTTTTGGATGGAGTATTCTATATATGTGTTAGATCCATCTGGTTCAGTGTGTCATTCAAAGACACAGTGTTCAAAGAGACTGTTGATTTTCTGCCTGGGTGATCTATCCATTGATGTAAGTGGGATGTTAAAGTCCCCTACTATTACTTACTGCCATTTTGTTGTTTGTTTTCTAGTTGTCTTTGTAGTTCTTTTCCTTTCTTCCTTGCTCTTTCTTCGTGATTGATGGGTTTCTGTTGTGTTATGTTTGACTTTCTTTCTCTTTATTTTTTTGTGTATCTATTACAGGTTTTGTGTTTGTAGTTACCATGAGGTACACATATAACATTCTAAATAAATAGTAGTCTATATTAATTTGATGGTCATTTAAGTTCAAACACATTCTAAAGAGAAAAAGAAAAATTAAAAATAAGTTATTTAAGTTATTCTTTTTTACTTCCTCCTCCATGTTTTATGTGTATGTTGTCATATTTTACATCTTTTTACTTCATAATTTTCTTATGTCTATTTCTGGCCATTTCTTTTCTACTTAAAGAAGTCCTTTTACAATACTTGTAAAGCTGGTTTGGTGGTGATAAATTCCTTTATCTTTTGTATTTCTGGGAAACTCTTTATCTCTCTTTCAAATCTGAATGATAGCCTTGGTGAGTAGAATATTCTTGGTTCTATGCTTTTTCCTTTCAGCACTGTGAACATATCATGCCACTCTCTTCTGGCCTGCAAAGGTTCTGCTGAAAAATCAGCTCATAGCCTTATAGTTTTCCACTTGTGGTAACTTTTGCTTCTCTCTTGCTGCTCTTAAAATTATCTTTTTATATTTAACCTTTGACATTTTAATTATTATGTATATTTGTATGGACCTCCTTGGGTTCATCTTTTTAGGAACTCTTTGTGTTTCTTGGACATGTATTTCTATCCCTCGGTTAGGGAAGTTTTCAGCTACTATTTCTTTAAATATGTTTTCTACCCCTTTCTTTCTTCTTCTTATGGGATCCCTATAATTCAAATGTTTGTTTGCTTGATATTGTCCAAGAGATCCCTTAATCTATCATCATTTTTAAAATTCTTTTCTCTTTTTGCTGTTCAGCTTGGGTGATTTCCATTACCCTGTCTTCCAGATCATTGATTTGTTCTTTTGCATCCTCTGTTCTGTTGGTTTCCTCTAGTGTGTTATTTATTTCAGTTATTGTATTCTTTAATTTTTTTTGGTTCTTTTTTTATGTTTTCTATCTTTTTATTGAAGGTCTCACTGAGTTCTTTACTCTTCTCTCCAGCCTGGTGAATATCTTTATGATCATTGTTTTAAATTCTTTATCAGACATATTGCTTATCTCCATTTCAATTAATTCTTTTTTTCTGATGTTTTTTCATTTCTTTTGGAGTATACACCTCTGTCTCCCCATTTTGCTTGCCTTTCTGTGTTTGTATGGATTAGGCAGAACAGCTACTCCTTCTAACTTTGAAGGAATGGTCTTGTGTATGGTCGTTCCGTATGTAGACTAGGTAGTTGATGACTTCTGATGGCTGGCTGGAGCTGTGGCTGATGTGGGCTGGTGGTGCTGGGGCTTTCCATGTAGTGGTGCCTGTCAGTACAGCTAAAGCTGAAGTGGGTGCAGGCTCGGGTGTCCTGGGGTTCTATGCACTGAGGGTACCCTTGCAGGACAGCTAAAGCTGAAATAGATGCAAATTGGAGTGTCCTAGGGCACTCTGTGCAAGGAGACCTTGATGGGGAAGCTGGAACTGATGTGGTGTGTGGGCTGGGAGGGCCCTGAGCTTTATATGCAGAGTGTATCCTGGCAGGTGGCTAAAACTAAAGTGTGTGCATGCCAGCAGATACTGGGGCTCTATACACAGAGACCACCTTGACAGAATAGCTGAAGTTGAAGTGTATGTAAACCAGGGTATTTCAGGACTCTCCACATAGAGGTTGCCTTGAAGGGGCAGGTGTCATTGAGGTGGGATTCAGGATGGGAGGTCTTGGGGTGCTCTGGGTAGGAGGCTCCCTGGCAGGACAGCTGAAGCTGAAGTGGTTGTAAGCTGGGTTGTCCTGGGGTTCTCCACAGGGAGAACAGCTGGTGGAACAGCTGAAGCTGAATTGGATGCAAGCTGTGGTGTCCCAAGGTGTTCAGTACAGGGGGTTCCCTGGCTGGATGACTAGAGCCTAGGTTAGTGCTCATGGGAGTGTTCTGGAATGTTCCACACAGGTGGTGCCCTGCTGTTGTGTCTGAAACCGATGTAGGCATGGGTTTGGGGTTCTTGGTGTGCTCTACACAGGGGGCACCGTGGCAGGGTGGCTGGATCTGAAGTAGATGAGCCAAGAGGTTCTGGAGCACTTTACACTGAGGTGCCCTATCAAGCTGTCTGAAGCCAAAGTAGTGTGGTCCTGGAGTGTTCTGGGGTGCTTTGCACCTATGTCACCTTGGCATTAAGGCTGGGCTGTAGTGAGCACTGACTAGGGGTATCCTGGTATGCACCACCCTCTGGTGCCCTTGGTGTGGTGGCTGGGGCTGGTATGGGTTATGGGCCCAGGGCTCACTGCGGCAGCAGGCCAAATAAAGCACCCAGAATGTAGATTGTTCTGTGCTTTCAAGGTCAAGGGGGAGTGTAGACAATGTCTGTCAGCCCCTACCACCCTGAGAGTGTTCCAACAGCTCCCCTTACTGTTTGGTGGGATTCTAGGGCTCTTTTATATGCTAGTTGCTCTTTTAAACTGTGGCTTTTTGAAGAAAAAAAGGAAAAGAAGAAAGAAAAAAATGAAAGCAGAAAAGAAGAAAAAAAAAAGAAAGGAAAAAGAAGAAGAGAGGAAAAACAGGAAGAAAGAAGAGAAAAGAAAAAAACTCTAAGGCTTATTTTCTGTGCCTTAGAGTGACTAGGGCAGGTATGGGCCTTGGGAACCCTGGGCTTGCTAAGATAGTAAGCTGGTTATAGGGACCCAGCCCTGCTCCCATCTGTGCTTTTAAGGTATAGAGAAAAACATGTCACTTTTTTTTTTTTTAAGATTTATTTCTTTGAGAGAAAGAGAGAGAGAGATGGGGAGAGGGGCAGAAGGAGGGGGAGAGAGAGAATCTCAAGCAGATTCCCTGCTGAGCGTGGAGCCAGATGTCGGGCTGGATCCCCTAACCCTAAAATCATGACATGAGCTGAAATTCAAGCGTTGGATGCTTAACCGACTGAGCCACCCAGTGGCCGTGTCACTCTTTAATGCCTCTGGCCCAAAGTGCATTCTTGTAGCTCTTTGGCCCTTTTAAACCCTGTCTTTCTGTGCCTCAGTGCTGCCAGGGCTGGTGTGGGTCTGTGGACCCAGGGTTTGCTGAGGCATCAAGCCAGTTATGATGTCCAAACCCTGCTCCAGTCTGGGCTTTTAAGGTGTAGGGGGAATGTAAACTGGGCTCTCCAGTCCCTCTGACCTGGAGAGGGTTCCGCTGTTCTTCCTGCTACTGTTGTTTGGTGGAATTCTAGTGTTGTCTCTTTTATATGCTAGTTGCTCTTTAAACTGTGATGAGGACAGAAGACTCTGTTTCTGGTTCCTTAGTACTGTCCTTCCCCACTGTAGTTTGCAGCACTGAGGGGTGGGAGTTCCCTTTGTTACCATGTCTTTGTCTCTCTTGCTGTTCTCTTATGCCAGTCTTTCTGTCTTTTGTTGTGCAGGAGCTGTTCAGCCAGCCCTCAGTTCTTCTTCAGGAGGAATTGTTCTATATATAGGTGTAATTTGGTGTGTTCCATCAAGGGAGTTCAGGGTCTTTCTACATTACCACCTTGGACCAGAAACAAATGTATAGAATTGTTGAATCATTATGTTATACACCTGAAACTAATATAACAGTGTATGGTAATTATACTTTAATTAAAAAAAAAGATCTTTCCTAATTCCATATATGAAAAAAATAAAGGTCATTCATTTAGCACATAGTTATTAAGCACTGAATTTATTAATTGAAACAATTAATTCTGTATTTAGTTATTGAGAGCCAACTATGTGCCAAGCACTGACCTACTAGAGGGAATCCTCTCCTAAGAGGATTAACAATCCTGTAATTGGTTAATTCTTTCTAAGTATTTACTGTGTGATTGCCAGGTGTATAGCCCCCTAACTTGCAGCTTTTAAGGTAACTTGCAATTTTTAAAGATAAACTAAAAGTGTGTATGAGTAAAGTGAATATGAAAGAAGTCTTACTGCCAGGTGGGAGTCTTTCCTGGTGGAGAAATTACCTTCTGAACTCTAAAACACTTCAGTCTACAGGTGGGCCATGAGAATTCCCTTAAGAAGACTACGTAGACTTTTAGCTTTGCTTAAATTATGAAGAAAGAATTAGGTAAGAAAAAATTAACCTGTATACAAGATTGTGAGGGAATGTTTAAAACTACTCAAGGCATTTTTGTGTGTCCTTTTATTATTATTTTTTACTGTGTGAAAATATACATAACATAAAAATTATCATTTTAACCATTTTCAGTGTACAGTTCAGTAGCATTAAGTACATTGTCATTGTTGACCATTCATGACCATCATGACCATCCTCCATCTCTAGAACTTTTTCATCTTCCCAAATAAATTTCATATTCATTAAACAAAATCTTCTCATTCCTCCCTTCCTCCAGCCCCTGGCAATTATCATGCTACTTTTTGTTTTTATGAATTTGACTATCCTCATGCTATAGGCTGAAATTTTTGTTGCCCCAAAGTTCATATATTGACGCCTAGTCCCCAGTGTGATGATATTGGGAAGTAGGGCCTTTGGGAGGTGAATTAGATCAAGAAGGTGGAGCCCTCATGAGTGGGATTAGTGCCCTTATAAAAGAGACCCCAGAGAAGGAGCCCTGTGAAGACATGGTAAAAAGACAGCTGTCCATGAACCAGGAAGTGGGATCTCATCAGCTACCAGATCTGCTAGTATGTTGATCTTGGATTTTCCAGCTTTCACAGCTGTGAAAAATAAACATTTGTTTTTTATAGTCTATGGTATTTTTAAAAAAATTTTTTTATTATGTTAGTATGTACGATACAGTACATCATTAGTTTTTTTTTTTTTTTTAAGATTTATTTATTTGAGAGAGAGAGAATGAGAGAGAGCACATGAGAGGGGGGAGGGTCAGAGGGAGAAGCAGACTCCCTGCCGAGCAGGGAGCCTGATGCGGGACTCGATCCAGGGACTCCAGGATCATGACCTGAGCCGAAGGCAGTCGCTTAACCAACTGAGCCACCCAGGCGCCCCATCATTAGTTTTTGATGTAGTGTTCCATGATTCATTATTTGCATATAACACCCAGTGCTCATTACAACACATGCCCTCCTTAATACCCATCACTGGGCTACCTCATCCCCCTGCCCCCTCCCCTCTGAAACCCTCAGATTGTTTCCCGGAGTCCATAGTCTCTCATGGTTCATCTCCCCCTCTGATTTCCCCCCGTTCAGTTTTCCCTTCCTTCCCCTAACGTCCTCCATGCCATTCCTTGTGTTCCACATATGAGTGAAACCATATGATAATTGTCTTTCTCTGCTTGACTTATTTCACTTAGCATAATCTCCTCCAGTTCCATCCATGTCGATGCAAATAGTGGGTATTCATCCTTTCTGATGGCTGAGTAATATTCCACTGTATATATGGACCACATCTTCTTTATCCATTCATCTGTTGAAGGGCATCTCGGCTCCTTCTACAGTTTGGCTATTGTGGACATTGCTGCTATGAACATTGGGGTGCATGTGCTTCTTCTTTTCACTATATCTGTATCTTTGGGGTAATACGGTATTTTGTTATAGTAGCCTGAACTGACTAAGATATCTAGGCACTTCATATAAATGGGATCATACAATATTTGTCTCTTTGTGACTGGCTTATTTCACTTAGCATAATGTCTTCAAGGTTCATTCATGTTGTAGCATGTGTCAGAATTTCCTTTCTTTTTAGGGCCGGATAACATTTCATTGTATGTATGTACATTTTATTTATGCATTTGACATTTAGTTGCTTCTATTTTTTGGCTATTGTGAATAATATTGATGTGAACATGGGTGTTCAAATATCTGTTTGGGGCCCTGCTTTCTGTTCTTTTGGGTAAATACCCAGAAGTGGAATTGCTGGATTGTATTGTAATTCTGTGTTTAATTTTTTGCGTAACCACCATACCGTTTTTCACAGCGGCTGTGTCATTTTACTTTCCCATCAGCAATGTACAAGGATTATAACTTCTCCTTGCCAACATTTGTTATTATTTTTATTTATTTATTTATTTATTTTGCATTTTCTTTTTTTTAAATTAACATATAATGTATTATTTGTTTCAGGGGTACAGGTCTGTGATTCATCATTCTTACACAATTCACAGCGCTCACCATAGTACATACCCTCCCCATTGTCCATCACCCAGCCACCCCATCCCTCCCACCTCCCTCCCCTCCAGCAACCCTCAGTTTGTTTCTTGAGATTAAGAGTCTCTTCTGGTTTGTCTCCTTCTCTGGTTTTGTCTTGTTTCATTTTTCCCTCCCTTCCCCTATGGTCCTCTGTCTTGTTTCTCAAATTCGTCATATCAGTGAGATCATATGATACTTATCTTTCTGACTGACTTATTTTGCTTAGTTTAATACCCTCTAGTTCCATCCACGTTGTTGCAAATGGCAAGATTTCATTTTTTGATGGCTGCATATTCCTGTGTGTGTGTGTGTGTGTGTGTGTATACACACACCACATCTTCTTTATCCATTCATCTGTTCTGCAAAGAAGACATCCAGATGGCCAACAGACACATGAAAAAGTGCTCAACATTACTCGGCATCAGGGAAATATTTTTTGTTATTTTTGATAATAGCCATTTTAATGTGTGTACAGTGGTATCTTATTTTGGTTTTGATTTGTATTTTCCAAATGATTAGTGATATTGAACATCTTTTCATGTGCTTATTGGCCATTTGTATATTTTTTTTGCAGAAACTCTATTCAAGTCCTTTTTTCACTTTTAAATCAGGTTGTTTGGTTTTTTGTTGTTGAGTTATAGAAGTGTTTTATTTATTCTAGATACGAATCCCTTATCAGATATGATTTAAAAATATTTTCTCCCATTCTGTGGGTTGCCATTTCATTTGCACATCTTTCAAGCATCTTTAATATGGCTTAGAAGTATTTATTTACATGGAAGTATCCAACATTCATTGAGGCACAGAGGCAGGAGAAAAGAAGCTTTGCCTTGCACATTCTCATAATCAAGTTGGGAGAGGAGACTAACAAACATGTAATTAGAAAACAATTTAATAGGGAACACCAAGGGCTAAAAGAGCACAAAGAACAATGCTGCATTAAGTGTGAAGTGTTTATATCTATTCACTAAAGATGTTCCCGGAAAAACCTCCACTAGATTTCTCATCCAGGGTATCAACAAATGCCCATATATGGATGACCTATTAGGAAGGTGAGAACCCAGTTTCCTTTTCTAGACTGAACATCTTTCCCTAGATGTCTTGCAGGTATGTCATAATCTTGTTCTGGCCAGTCTGTATATTTTAAAATAAAATGTGTGAATTTTATTTTATCAAAAAGTGTAATAATTCATCAAATTCTGATTGAATTTCTTTTCTTTCTTTTTTTTTTTTTAAAGATTTTATTTACTTATTTGACAGAGGGAGAGACAGCGAGAGAGGGAACACAAGCGGGGGGAGTGGGAGAGGGAGAAGCAGGCTTCCTGCGGAGCAGGGAGCCCGATGCAGGGCTTGATCCCAGGACCCCGGGATCATGACCTGAGCCGAAGGCAGAAGGCAGACGCTTAACGACTGAGCCACCCAGGCGCCCCTGATTGAATTTATTTTTTTTAAAAAAATCACTGAACTTTCACTTGCAAGGTCATTTTTGTACTTAGATGATGCTTAGATAATACAGAATAAAGAAAGAAGTAATTTTGAGTTCATTATGTCACTGTCATATTTTTAAAGTTTGATTGAATATGAAACATTATTCATACATGATATTTAGAATTTCAGCAAAAAGGTTAGTATGAATTACCTACAACTTCGAGTGATCGCTTTTAATATTCTAGGAAGATTTTGATATCGAGTAAATATTTCACTATTTTAAAAGCTGGCAAGAGCTGTTGATTGTACAGAAAACAATATATGTGTCTCCATCATTCTGAAGCTAGACTAAATTTTTAATCTTATCTTTAATTTATTTTAGTCATTGAACATTCATTTTGCTCATCCATTTAATAATTGATTTTGGATAGCATTATTCTTCCAAGGAGACCAAAACAGAGCAGATAAGTCAGATTTTTCCAGTGCATAAGTGCTTTCCTATGAATATATTAGATGTTTGGAATCTATACAAATACCTTCTGTAAGGCTGCTTAGTATTCAGGTGATGATGAAAATGATGACTAACAGTTATGTTTTGTATAGTTTATAAAGCACTTTTGCATATATTATCTCATTTATCCTCATAGAAGATTTGTGAAATGGGTGTTATTGTCATCATTTCTACATTATAAGTGAGGAAATAAACACAGGGAGTTTAAGCAACTTGCTCAAGGTTACTGGACAAGAGCTTGGCTCTAACCTAAGCCTGCTAACTAGAGATTGTGTTCCCTTTCCATCAACTGCCACATCTCCTCTCATCTCTTTTGGTACATGAGTTTACTTTTCTTCAGAGTTTTCTGGAGCCATTACTGATCTGAACAAAATCACTTGTGAGAGCCTTCAAAGGTGTCTCACATGAAGAAGTTGAGCCATGTGATTGACAGGACAAATTTGCTTATTATTGTAGAAGGAATGAATTCTTAATCTGTCAGACGAATTACTTAGTTTCGAGTTTGTAGTCCCATGTTGCCAAATGTTTTCAATGGGAAAGCTCAATAAATCAGGATAATATATTCCTTTGTTTCTCATTCAATTCAAGATTTTCTTACACCATCATCTTTCTTATGAAGGCTGCTTCTAAATTCCCAGAGACTTCCCAGAGACTTTTCAGAGTCGGGCATCTAGGGCAAGTGAGGGAAGCATTAGGTCTGTGGGTTTCGTTTGTCCAGGCTGGCATCTGCTGAACAGTGTATTGGCCCATCTGGTCCCTGAACATCATCTCTTTCTGCCAGCATCTGCTGAGATGTCTGAGCTCCCAGCTGGCTTGTGGTAATCAGCCTCCTTTGGCATCTGCTGTGGTGTCCTTGTTCTTACAATAAGGCTCTTCAGATCTGCTTGCCTTCGATGCCATACCTTCCTGGCTCTTGGCTACAAGGGGCACAGATCTCTTCCTTCAGTTTTGCTCAGAAACTATGAACCCCTGGGTGCTCTCCGTAGACATTGCTATGCTACTGTTCACCAGCCATGCAGTGCATGGGAGCTTCCAGGGCAACTGGAAAAGGTGTTGCCTTACCTATTATTTCCTCCCCTCTCTCCACCATAGGCCGTGTCTGGGGGTGGGCAGTGTGCAAGGGTTTTTCTAAAGAACACTCACCACTGGCCATCTGTCTTGCTTCCCCAAGACTCTCTATTCAATTCTCCAGTCCAAGGATTTAATTTTTAATATATGATTTCCTTGAATATTTAACTCAATTTAATTGTTTCTTAAGTATTAATTACTAATTACTTATTTACTAAATTACTTAATGGATAATTTTCTTTTATCCCCATGCCCTATTCCTTCTTTCTCCTCCTTATATATGGACAACCATTTCAACCTATTTAATGTATAAGTTTTTGTTTGTATATCTTCTTAAAAATGCAATTGTTTTAAGTGCATTCATTTAATTTACATGAATTACTGTTCTTTATATAATAATACATAGTAATAACAATAACATTATAATTAATATTATTAAGATATTACCCTTTATCTATTTTGTCCTCATAGTAGGTAGGTACTGATCGGGAATTGGCACAAGAAGCAGACTGTTTCAATTCTTTTGTGAACATTGGAAAAGTTTTTGCTTATTTGGATAATTGACTCATCTTTAAACAGATGTTGAGGGCTTTGCATTAGCTGGACAATGGTGGAAAAACAAATGCACCCAACTTTCAGCAGTTTCTAGTCATGAGAGTCATGTTGAACCTCTGAGAAAAGCTTCATGGCCTGCCTCAAATCTCATTTCCAGAGGTGAAAGAGAAGACTCATAGGTTGAGATGAGATGCATCACCGCAGTATCTGCAGACCCCTCACTGCAGAGCCCACTGTGAGAGCCCCTTGTATCAGAGCTGCTGCTACTGCCAGGTAAGGAAACCAGCTAGTCCTGGAGTGACTTAATCCTGGCTTATGTGAAAGAAAAATATTCCAGGAATCAGCAAGAAATTAAAAAGGCATATTGTAGATCAAAATTTTTCATCACACTCAAGCTTTATTTATACTAAGCTCCGAACTTGAAATCCTTGCACTTCTGGGTTGAGTGTATTCTCTTTCTGCTGCTGTGAATGACACTCCAAGGCCAGAAGTGAGTGTGGGGCTATTTAAGTGTTATGATGATTAACCATTTTAGCCTAATTTTCTGTCTGCCAATACCATGGGGGTCAACATATGGCTCTTCTGTCTCTGTTAACGTTAACCTTCAGCACAAGGATGGCTAGGCCAGAGAGCCAGAGAGGAAAAATGCCTTTAAAATCCAAACATGTACATACTCACAGCCTCATAAGACAGAGAGATGGGATTGGAAGAGTGTCCATATGGGATCGGGTAATGAAGAGGTGACGAAGAGAGGCAAGAATTGCTATTGCTTCATCTGAAGCCAGTCTAGCTTCAGTCCTCATATCTTGGAAGAAATATTTTTTTCATTCTTTCTTATTCTTGCTTCCTGGGTACTCCCATGCCACCTGACCCTCTGTGCCCCTCCCAGAATTTTGTGTGCCTAAATTCAGAAAGCATTCAAAAACATGTGTAGACCATGCCTTATAAAAAATCGTATTATTCCTTCTCTCCTTCTAGGAGGTTTTACATTGTTATCTTAGGAAATGGGGATATAGAGGGCTTGGTCGGTGGTGATTTGATTTGCATAAAACTCAATCACTTAGACATTTCTGAGATATTATGCTCTGGTAAAAAAGTATAGTCTGGTTGGGA
Organism: Phoca vitulina; assembly: GCF_004348235.1. Taxonomy (NCBI): domain Eukaryota; kingdom Metazoa; phylum Chordata; class Mammalia; order Carnivora; family Phocidae; genus Phoca; species Phoca vitulina. The sequence continues at coordinate 494,083 of NW_022589713.1, read as the reverse complement.
GTGCAGGGTGGTTCCTGTAATATGTTTCTGAATTTCTTGAGAAATTCAATTGCAAGGCCATCTGGTTCAGGGGTTTATGTCCCTGTCTTGAGATAATTGCATTATCTATACATCAGCAGTGATATCCTCCTTAGCTAACTGAGTCATCTCACAATTTCTGAAAATATTTTGATTTGATCTTTACTTTTGATTAAAAGACTAGAGCAATGGAACCCTATAAAAGGATGTTCACAAAAAAGATTGAATATAGTATTTTTTTTTTTTTTTTTGCTTAACTTTTTAAAGTAGAGCTCAGGTGGATTTCTTTTGTTTTTGTTGTTCCTTCCCTTCCCCAGTTAAATCCTGTAGAAAATTTTATTAGAACATAGCAGAAATGTGAACTGGTAAATATTGACTATAGATAAGATGCTAATTAAAGAAATTATGGATGAGGGATGCCTGGGTGGCTCAGTCGGGTAAGCGTCTGCCTTCAGCTCAGGTCATGAGCCCAGGGTCCCAGGGTCCTGGGATCGAGTCCCACATTGGGCTCCTTGCTCAGTGGGAAGCCTGCTTCTCCCTCTGCCTCTGCTGCTCCCCCTGCTTGTGCTCTCTCTCTCTCTCACAAATAAATAAAATAAAATAAATTATAGATGAATGTAGTGATAGGAAAAGGCTAAAGAATGTAAGGGGGTTTGCACCTCAGGCATTCAATGAATTGTGACTAAAAGAAAGACTATGTATGCATGTATGCTGGGGTAACAGAATGAATCACAGTGGACAGACCTGGATAAAGGAGAAAAAGTAACAGGCATAGGTGAATGAGGAAAAGACCATTAGGGAGCGGAGTGAAAATGAGGAGAGGTTAATATGAGAAGCTTGAGCCTAAAACATAAGGGAAAAACACCTTCAGATTATAATATAATGAAAATTTCAATTCAGTGTTTGTAATTAAAAACATTAATGTAACAAAAAGGGATGAAAAAGGAATGAACTTGAGAAGGAAATCAACTAGAATAAGTAACCATAGTGATAGGCCTAGTTATTATTTATTTTTTATTGGAAACATTGCTATGGGCCTAGTTGATGTGAAAACCAGTAACCCAGAGTCTAATGCCATTGTATCCGATTAGCAGTTTTTTAGTCATCTTAAAGAAAGAAAACCTGAAGTGCAAATGAACATGATCCAGAATAGGCTGGAACTATGAACTGAATTGGAAACCGAATGAGAAATCTGATTGGTTGAAATGAAAAAGCAGGTTCCTCATCTGTTTTTCTCAAGAAGTTTCAAATTTGGCATGAGAAATGCGGGTAGTGTCTGGATAAATTGTTTTTGTAATGTTTTTGAGTTCTGTTCTCCCACAGTTTCAGAGTTTTATTTCTCCTCCTCCGCTACCCGTCCATTTTGACTTTTAAGTTTTGCAACCGTTTTCCATAAATATAAAATTTTTAGCAATTCCTTTTCTAGGATTTTATGTTATTGACAAACTAGCACATGTAGGCAAACATGTTTGTCTAACCTTGCAGCATTATCTGTAATAGGAAAAGAAAGAAACATGTAAATGTCCATCCATCTGAGTAAAAGGGTAATATTTAGAAAATTATTACTGTGTTTTTCTCTTTCTTCTTTTTGAACCCATGAGCATCTGCAGTTAGTCTGAGAAGCTCATCAGCCTGGGAAGGGAGAATAATCAGTTTCTGACATGCAAAGTAGGATTGTACAGCAAGGTGATAGCCTGGAAAGTCAGGCAATTGTCTGAAGAGGATTTTGCAAATATCACTATTTCTCTCCTTTGACATAGGAAGCAACCAGAGATGATCTCCTGCCTATGACAGCAAAGTGATAGGGCTTTACCCCATATCTTTAATGGTAGAAGGAGCAAGGGAAATCAGAGAAAAGCCTGACCATTTTCTACCCTGGGAGATTTAGGGAAGAAGAGAGAAAGGAAGGAAGTCAGTGGAATAAAAGATATGTATTCCAGTGTTCCCCCTTCCTGATTTTTGCAGATGGGGAGTGGAACATTCTGTAAGGGAGTTTAACGCTGAGGTGAAAGGGTGCTCTGCTTCTGCATCCCAGGTAGGATCTAGAGAGACCTCCTGTGGGCTATGCCCTCATGCACCTGGGTGAGGCCACATTACTTTGATAGCACATCTTCAGATTCTACATGGTTCCAGCAAACAGGGCCAAAAGAATTGAAGTTTTGTTTTGTTTTTTAAAGAATCCTTTAGTGAAAGCAAACAGGGTTTGGTGCTGTTATTCTTATCTAAAAGCATTGTGCCCTGTGGCAATGAAGCTGAACTTGGGTAACTGACCACTGATGTGAAATTTCAGAAAGAAACAGCAACTCTCCAATCCTTCTTAGTGACTGCCAAGGCCTTTTACTTATAATTAAAAGGATTATCAAAGAGATATAAATAAAGTACCTTCCTTTATCATTTGGGATGAGGTGGGGTGGGGTGTACAGTAGTGATTCCAAAACATTTGGACTGTTAATCCTTTTCTCAGCTTCGGTTTGTCCTGAAGACAGCTGCCCTTAGCTAGCACTCCTCCCCACTCCAGCAGGCTGCACTGACATTGTTCTGTGTCAGGGGAATGAAGATAAGTCACCACTTAGAACATTCCAGCTATTTAGAGCATCACCATTCTGAGTAACTAAAAGGTTTACACTTAGATATAAATGGTGGTTTATCTTCATTTTTTTCTGCTGTGGGATGGTACCGGCACGCAGGCCCAACAGCAGCTGCTCTCCAAATGCATGTACCCAGGAGTCTTTGAGAGCTGGGCTCAGTGCCCAAAAAAGTACAAGCATGAAAAATGAAAATACACACTGAAGAACGTTGGGCAGAAAACAACCCTGGCTTGGAATTAATGAGCCCCAGAAAATCCCTTTCTTAACAGAAAAAATTCATGTCTACTGTGTCTAGAGGTCAATTTTGTTTTAAAATAAAATTCTGATTCATTTTAAGGAGGGCTTAGAGATATTTATGATATGCATGATACTTCTCAGTCTGGTGGCAAATTCTGATTCCTTATTCCTTCTCTTTTTTTCTTATTTTTAATCAAATTCTGGAAATAGAGGAAAAGCACCTCTCTCTCCTTTCACCCTGAGTTAAAATAGAAGTTTAAATGTATATACATACACATATATGTAAAACATATATATATGTTTTGAAGTAAGCACTTCATTGACAAATAGATGGAGATTCTTTTGCAGATTTCCCATTATCTAGTTCTGTGACCTTGAGCAAGCCACTTAATCTCTATGGCCTTCAGTTGCCTCACCTGAGAAGTGGGCATGGGTTTCGATGAATTTACTCCAAGGTTCCTTCTAGCCCTAAGAAGCTCTGGATCCAGGCACATGCCCCACATCCCCTTTCTATGACCTTCTCCACCCTCTGAGGTGCCATCTTATCTTTCCAGACATTCAGTAATCTTAGGCTTGGAGCCTGCCCAGACTCCTACCTTTCTACTTCCATAGTTTTTTATGTTCCCTGCCCGCTCCCTTCCCACCTGATCTCTGAAGAAGCCAGAAAGCATCGTAGTGTGCAAGACTCCTGATAGCATTAACACAGAACTATTTCACTTTCCTTCATTGCAGATTTTGCCATGGTCACCAGCTATAATCCTCAGTTTTTGTGGCTATGTACTTGATTAATGCCTCCCTCCTTCATAGATAGTAAGCCTCATGTGGGCAGACAGCATGTGTCTTTAGCTTGCCCTGGCCCTGCATCCCTAGTGCCCAGCACAGTGTCTGGTACACAGTTGTTTTCCAGTATATATTTGTTTGAATAAATGAATGGGTCCTGTTCAGGCAGCACATCTTAAATCACATTTAGCAGGCAGCATAAGGGTGGACCTTATTGGAATCCTTGTTTGTTTATATAGGTCAATCCTGAACTGCTGTCTAAAGTAGCTACCAGCTTCTCTCCCTCCCATCCACCTCCATCAGCCTACCCTCCATCAACCTACCCAACCCACCAATGGACTTTTCCCCATTCTTTTATCCTACCTTATTTCATTTCCATCACTTAATACTACCTGAATTTATTTATTCCTAGCTTTATTATCTGTCTCTTCTACTATAATATAAGATTTGTAAGGGCCAGGAACTGTCTTCACCTTATTCAGGTTGTATCTTTAACATCTTAAGAATAGCACCAGCACATAGTAGGCTTCTAAAAAAAAATTTTTTTTTTTTTTTTTGCTAAATGAATGAAAAATAACTTACTGTTTGTAGCTCATTCAAATGACATGGACAGATTAGTTCACTATCCATTAGAAACCTCTGCCTTGCAGTGTCCCTGGCTGTTACCAGGTACTCTTCTTCTCCCTGCTGTCAAGAGCATATTGGCTTGTCATATTATTGCCATGTCCCCTACAAGGCCCAGAGCAGAAGCCATGTTCTTACATGACAGTTCAGAATAGAGCATCTTAACTTGCTTTACCCTCTTTGCCTTTATTTTAAATTTTCCACAACTCTGAAAAGAAAGAGAACAAGAGTGTACTAACTTGTGTACAAGAGTGTACTAACTTGAACAGAGTGTACTAACTCCTCAATCTAATAATGTTTCCTTCACTAGGCAGGCAGGCATGCGTGGTACCCAGGTCTCTCTGGTGAATGAGAAACATCTGCTCTAACTAAGCCTGATGTCTTGCAAAACACTCAAGGCTCCTAGTGGCTTTTAGCACAGTACCCAGGGTACCTTCCCTGCCTGCTGTTACTGTTGCCTATTTGGTGGTTGCATTTTTCTTTCTTTGTGCCTTTGGGTGTGTGTTTTTTTGTTGTTATCTACAGAACCTCTGAGCTTTATTGTAAAAGCCAAAAGAGGAATTGGAATAACAGATGTTTTTGTTTTGCTGTATAGAGGAGAATTAATGACTTCCTTGTTCAATAAAGGTCATTTTCATACTGTTAAATATCTTGCTTAATTATGTTTGAAATCGAAAGTGTATGTGTTGAGAGGAGGGCAGAGGCACTGGGGATGGGGCAGGGCCAGTGGAACATTTGAAATCTTTTCTAAAGGAAAGACTTCCTGGCTTCTAAAGATATCATAAACACATTTCGTCATGCTTCTTATAAATTCTCATGTTTGTCTGTGTAGCAGGCACAAATGAATTTAAATTTAGCCCAAAGTGGCTCAGTGGTTGACCCATGCTGCTCCCTAAAGTTTGAAAAAAAGTCCTAAATGTTGGGCAAATAAGACAATAGATTAGGAAAAAGAAAATGCTTATGTTGTAAACTGTTTCTCTACAAATTCTCCAATGAGTTTGATAGAATTAGAAGTCATGTAGCACTGACTGCTTTTCTTATTACGTTGGCCTGTGGTACTGGCTTTCTAGTTAAAGGAAGCTTTAGTTTGGAAGAACATTCCATTTATAAAGTATAGTTAATTTTTATGAATGCTTAACTTTTTAAAAAATGGGTTATTTTTCTTAACAATAAAGTGAATATTGGAAACAGTTTCTCACTAATTTGATGTGGATTTCATGAAAAAGGCATTGTTTCTGTATACAATGTACTAACTCCTTAAAGAAAAAAAAATCTATTGTTTACATGTTTGCTCACTTGTGCTGTATTGGAATAATACCATATAAATTATTCCTACCAAAGATGTGCTGTTTTATATGACTTCATTGTTAGCCTTCTCCTTCAGATTCCTTCTATAGCTAATTTAGCAAAACTGCATTTAAATCAGTCCCCAATGAGAGGACCTGGAGTTCACATTTTTGCTTTTAATAGACACATTAGTCTTCCTACATGGTAAGATTTCATAAATGGCTTCTTCTTCTTTTCTTGGGAGATAGCTATTATATATCACTCAGTGCATCTCTGGCCTTACCTTAGGGAATTTACAGGGGTTGTCATTGCTTTGGCTTCAGCTGAAACACAAGATGTTTTAAATTAGATCTTGTATTTGTGTTCAGGATTGATAAAACTCTTCTTGTACATTTTAACAAGAGTTCTGTAAAGGTTATGTTGGCTAAGCTAATTTGAATAACCAAATATTACTTTAATATTTAGTTATTTGAAGGTTGCATTATCCCCACTCCCAGTAAGGAGACTACTGGCAGGATTATTTACATATTGGCATTGGGGCATAAAAGCTATGGGAAGCCATGAGTTGGGTATTATCCTGCTAGGTGAGAAGCTATGGTAGATTTTTAAACATTACACAGTGTAATTCACGTTCATATTAGAAATACAGATAATACAAATTAATAAAAATGAGAAAAAAGATCATTCATAATCCTTCCATCCAGAAATAACTACTGTTAAAATGTTGTGTATATCCTTTTTATGCTTTTTAAAAATGTTTGTCTTTTTTTTTTTAAACACAAAAATGGAATCCTCTGATTAGTTAGTAAAGGGTGCTCAATTAAAAATATCTATCCTTTATCTATTGCTTAATAAATAACCCTTGCCTTGTGCCACATAACACGTAGTGTTTACAAAGAGAAAACAATGTGGACACCACCCTAAGTCATTAGCTCCCCAAGTGACTGGTTTGAGATGGATTAGAAGAGCACATGGAAGCCCCACAGGGCCTTCAGAAAAGAGAGCAATATCACGTGAAAGCTGCCTCAGTGAAGCCTTTAGTTCAAATGAAAACAAAAAATCCCAATTATGCATGTTCAGTTAGTCACAAAACAGAACTGGAACATTTGCATGAAGACTCATACACAAAATGGGGGAATAGACATTACATCTTGCCATTTGTCAGGAACTAGAAAGGGTCTGATATTTGATCCTATTTGCAAGCTAATAAGTTAGCCTACTGCAGCTTCATGGATGTTGCCAGAAGACACAGGTTGCCCAGATCAGAAGCAAAGGACTTTATTACTCATGGCACAACCAGAAGCATGAGTTTCATGTTCATGTCAGTTTCCCTTGTCCCTGCAGTCTCATGACATGACACAGAGAGGCCCAGGTGGGTGTCACCTATAAATATCAGGCACCTTTTTTGGTTTGTACACAGTGGTGTCTCACAAAATTATGCTTCAGTCCCTTTCTCTATACATCTTCACACACATGTTCCCCCCTAGTAGTATTGTCCCTACCCTAATAAAATTTTCTGCATTAGTAGAGTTTTCCCTAAAAAAAATGTTTTAAAATGCAGTTGCTACTTTTCAAAACAGCCACCAGTTTTGAAGGAGAGCTTACCTAAACATCAGTGAAGGCAAACAAAACTGGGCAAGTTCTTTTTCTGTTAAAAAAGAATGTGCTATGTATCTGGGCCTCCTGCTGAGTTTAGGGGCCTATTTCAGGCCTCACTTGGGGGGAGAATCAGTGATTAGATTACTACTTAACAGGATACCAGATCATTAAGTCTCAGAGGAGACCTGGGTATTTTACATTTTAGGCTAACTGCTCCTTTTACGACTTCAGATGGCATCTAATTTGGAGAATAAACACCTTTGTAATTAGCTTAGAAACATGGAAAGGTATTTGAGGTTTGCACCTTTGTTATCAGGATTGGCTCTGCTAGCCACAATAAGTTTTAAAACCCTGAAGGTAAAGCCTGTATATATTTAGAAAACTCCATTTAGGGCATCCAGTAATTAGGATTAATTTCTATCCTGGTATTCAATTAATATAATTAATATGGTATATTGTGACTTGGTCTGAGGATATGAATTGAAGTGTTTCTCATTTCACAATATGAATTTGGGGGTTGAGGTGGGTTTGGGTAGGGCTTGGGATGTATGATTTTAGGCCTGGGGATATCCATGAGTTTGACTGGATTCCACTTGCCTCGTTGGTGAGGGAATCTTTAAGCTCCAGTCCTAACCTTATTTCTCAACCTTATTGTTCATTATTTCCAATGGAAGGATTTGCTCAGCCAGGTTGACTTCTCTCTGGCAACAGAGAGTTAGTCAGTCATTCCCACCTTGACAGCTTTGCCCATAACTTCTCCTTCTCCTTCAGGGAGGTAATTCCTAATAAACCCCAGTGAAGTCCTGATACTTCATAAACCTTTCTCTATTCATGCTCCCTCCTCTTAGATCCAAAAGCATCTGCTGTCTTTACTACTTTATTCACTCATTCATTCATTCCACAAATATTTTGAATCTTCTGTATCCAGGCAATAAGACAGATGCTAGTTTTATTTCTATTCTTATTTTCTAGTGGGAAAGATGGACTCTAAAAAAATAATTACACAATTAAGTATTTAATTATTATTGTCATAACTCTGAAAAGGAAAAAAACTGGACATAAGAAGATCCTACTCATTTGGCTTGTTTGATACTAACTTTAGGGAAAGAAGATAGGCACTAGGCACATATTATCTCATTCCAACCCTCCAACAGCCTTATGCATGAGATAATGTTACCATTTTTCAGAAGAGGAGCCAGGGGCTAGCCAAAGTAAAGGAATGTCATCTTGCTAATAAGTAGTGGAAATGAAATTCAACTATTGCCTTTCAGAGCCTATGTACCTATTTGTTATTCTTGTAGGTGAGATTCTTAACTCCCTCAGTTAGAGTGTATGAAGTTTGAAGACAGGAACTTCACCTTGTACCTTGCTTAACATGCTGCCTTACTAATAAGATCTCAGTGGCCAACTGGCTACCTGACTAAATTAAATTATTAAATGAAATAATAGTTGTATGGTAGCTTGAGGGATATAGGGGCCAATCTAGGAAAAAGATATGACCACAGAAGGAATTTAGGGGCTGATCTAGGAAAAGATAGGACACAAGCTTTATTGGTGCTTGGACAGTGTTGCAGGAGAAGGAAAGTCCTCATATCCAGAGGTTTATGGTGAGGGGAGGAGGGCATCTAGAAGGGGAGGAGGACAAGTGAATTCTCGGGGAGAGGGTAATTAGAAAGAGGGCTTGAACATCTGTATGACGTCCGTAAGCAGCACAGTTTGGGGCATCTTTGGGTCTGAGAGCTTTTTAGACCAGAGAGCAGTTGTTTGCAGCCTGTAGCTACAAGGCCCTGTCCTATTACTAGGTGACATCTATTGGGTCACATTTTATGGGGTATGCAAAACAGACAGGCTCTGAATGGCTAAAAATTTGCTAGTTTGGGCTAATTTTAAAATAATTGAAAGTGTTAAGATTTGAGTTTGGCACTGGTGGACTTTTGAGCTAATGGATCTCAGTCTGCAGGGAAGAAATAAACAGCCTAGTAGTCAAAGCACTGAGACCATCTTAAGCTCATTTATATAACATAGTAAAATGTGGCCCACATATTCTCCTGAAACTCAGACTTAGGCTAATTTGGTGGATACTTTTGTGAGAGGAGTTACTCATTCCTGCTGTTGATTGCCAACAGCACCAAAAATTGTATTTTTATAAATGTACTTACCTAAGGAAAGGCTTTGGCAGTTATGAGCTCGGCTGGTTCCTGGCCTTGCCATCTTTTATGATTATTCACTGGAGACTAAATGAAGGAGGAAGTGAAATAATTGTGGGCACTGAAGGAAGCTCTTGAGGTGTGAGTGGTAGACAGAGTACTGGAACAAGATTTGGTTGTAAAAGATTAATCTTCAAGTTGTTATCTATTTTATTTCTTGGCTTCTGCACACTTTTCTCTGTTTCAGGACCTTTAGTAGGACAATGCACTTGGCTTTAAAACTATAACCTTCTACCCTTTCAAACTATTCTTTCTCAGTCTTCCTTCTAGAAGGTTAAGGTATTCTGGCTTTGATAGCTGAGTGTTACTCCATCATGTTATTGATGTTGCATTAAGAAATCTTCCCAATCTTTATCTTGTGTTTCTTCTGAGAGACATTAGAACTCAAGAAAGACAATAGTGAAGCATTAATAGCTATCCCTCTGTGTTGAAATAGTCATTGGTTCTATAAACAAAAGCATTACCTGAGTGCTGATCATTTCAGTCTTGTTCCTCACTCCTCTAAGAATTCCTAAGGATCCCTACCCACCCCTCAAAAAAAGTTAGATGGAAGAATTTAATTTGTATGAACTTGCTAAACTGCTGATAAACAAAGATTTCTTCATATTACAGGCAGTGGACGTAATTGTATTGCTGAACGAAAACTAAAATGTTCATCATCTGGATGTTAGTTAATTCTTTATGTCATTAGTATTTAGAATACTCCATAGTCTTTACTTATGAGCATTTTCTAGTAAATAAAAATGGTATCTATTGGGCATCACTTAATACACTATTCATTTTGGAAATAGGACTAGACTAGTTCCTTGGAAAGGATTTGAGATGATGTGGTATGGCTCAGCCATGTGGCTTGAGTAGGCAAAGAGTTCTTTTCTCTCAAATTCATCATCTTATACTCATTAATCATATTTCATTTTCTTCCTGTTCAGCCCAAAACTTTCTCTTCATTTTCCTTCTCCTCCCTTTCTCTCCTTTTCATATTAACTTCCTTCCTCCTAGTCATCTTCTGTCCTGAAATTCACATACCTAATCTCAAAGTTAGTGGTTCAACATCTAAAAGAAGAGAATGGTCAGTGCTTATCCTTTCCTTTTTTTTTTTTTTCCTAAGATTTTATTTATTTATTTTTTGGCAGAGAGAGACAGTGAGAGAGGGAACACAAGCTGGGGGAATGGGAGAGGGAGGAGCAGGCTTCCTGCTGAGCAGGGAGCCCAAGACCCTGGGATCATGACCTGAGCCGAAGGCTGATGCTTAATGACAGAGCCACCCAGGTGCCCCCATCCTTATCCTTTCAATATATTAAAGTGACAAGGGTGGTGGCTACTGGGGGATGGGAGTGAGGAATGGGAATGGAGGGCATGGGGAGGATTAAGAGCTACTGTATTTTTCCTTTTCCAAACAAGGCCTATTGTGATAAATTATAGAAAAATCAAAATACCTGGGTTTCTCTTTCATTACATGACAAGTAGATTCTCATAGACTTCTACATGGGAGCAGGGTGAGATCACCAAGGACAAGAGTGAGATTGAGAAAGGAACAAAACATAGTAGGCTGGACCTTTAAAGACTGCCAATAACTAACTGAGATAAGTAGAGCAGAGAGAGTCACAAAAGGAAACCTCGGAGATGCAGACCAGGAAAGCATGAGGTCATGGAAACAAGGGAAGGGAGTACTAGCAGGGGTCAACAAAGGGTCAAGGGCTGCTGAGCCATCAAGCATTCTAAGCTTAGAAATGCCTTCATTCCATTAGCTACATGGAAGTCCTTGGTGATTTTGCTGAGAAAGTTCAGAGATATAATGAACAGAAGACTGATTGGAGTGTATTGAGACAGAGACAGCTGATGTGGTCATTTACACTCATTTCTTTCATTCTAAGATCCACTTTTCCCCCCTTCCTCTCCAACACTTAGATATTTCAGGAGGTATCTTATAATGGCTCTCAAGGATGCCTGCCAGCATCCAGGTGCAGTAATGGGTTTGGAAAACTTGTTAAGGCCTTGGGCATGTGTAGATACAGCCTGGGCAGAACCTTTTCAACCATTTATGACTTCAGCTGAACTCTGGGATCTGATAGCACCACAGTCTACTGATTTTTTTTTTTTTTTTTTTAAAGATTTATTTATTTATTTATTTGAGAGAGAATGAGAGACAGAGAGCATGAGAGGGAGGAGGGTCAGAGGGAGAAGCAGACTCCCTGCTGAGCAGGGAGCCCGATGTGGGACTCGATCCAGGGACTCCAGGATCATGACCTGAGCCGAAGGCAGTCGCTTAACCAACTGAGCCACCCAGGCGCCCAGTCTACTGATTTTTGAGTTAAATTCCTATATTTAGCTGTGGATTAAAATGTCTTTGAAAAGGATGAGAGGATGAGAGGATGTGAGGCAGCATTGAATTCAAGCATTATTAGATACCAGAAGTTGCTAATGCTGACAGTGACATTGAAGGCTGTGGAAATGGCCAAATCCCCAATTTTAGGTTGCAGATTTTCAAAGCTAGGAGTTTGGAGAGATGATTTGTGCTCTTGAACACCTATCTGTTAAACACATCTGGCTAACTTTCAAGGGAAGCTATTTAGTACTACATTAAATATACTTTTTAAAATGAAATTAAAATAACATACCTTATTCATATAATGGCACTCTTATTTTGAGCCTAAGTTTTCCCATCTAGAGATTCTGAATTACTTTTAGCCATTTTCTAACAGTTATTTTTAGCCTCAGGAAGACATGCTAATTTTTGTAAGCTAAGCCTAAGACTTTGATTTCTTCATCACATATAAGGTTTAGCATATAGTTTTTTCATAGAGTAGTCTTTTCTATACAATGATGAACTTTACAGGCTAATATTTGTTAAAGATTTTTTTTAAATTTACTTTTTAATTTAGGTATAACTTACATATAGCAAAGGACACAAATCTTATATGTATAGCTGACAATTTATACATATGCATATACATGTGTAACCACACTCAGATCAAGATGTAGAACATTTTTGGCACCCCAGAAGTCTCCCTACAAAGTAATTGCTATTCTGATGTTTTACCACCATAGATTAATTGTGGCTATGTAAATTTAAGGATACTGTAGTTTCCGTTTTGCATGTAAGAAGCTTAGAAGTTGCTACTCCATCCTAACACTATATAAAAAGCTGAGCAGGCTGAAAAATAACAATTCTTGTAGGATCTGTAAGAGAAGTGAGGTCAGAGGGGCAAACTTTTGCCTTATGATTGGGGAAATGGACAGAGGAATACAAGAAATCATGGTTTATCAGAGCAGAGACTCATGAGTGGAGACTGCAGTGGGACCAGTGCTGGGGTAGAAAAACCTAAACTGTAAGGGACAAATTGTTGGACGCTCAGTGTGGACAGTTCAGAGCTAAAAACCCCAGAGGGGCCAGATATAGGGGGCATTCACAATATTCTGAGTTTTATCTCCAGCTCCATCGGGTTCTTATTGTGAATATCAGAGAAAAATCCCTTTATGCTTCTAGCAAGGGAGGGGAAGAGGAACTATTTTGAAATATTTCAGAGCATCCTATTCTTCTTTTTTTTTCTTAAAGATTTTATCTTTATTTGAGACAGACAGAGAGAGAGAGAGACAGAACACAGGCAGAGGGAGAAGCAGGCTCCTCGCTGAGCAAGGAGCCCAATATGGGACTTGATCCCAGGACCTCAGGATCATGACCCAAGCCGAAGTCAGACGCTTAACCGACTGAGCCACCCAGGTATCCCCAGAGCATCCTATTCTTAACAAGACCTGACCTTAAGAGAAACTGTTTTACTGGGGCCTAACCTTCTGGATCGGTATCAGAGCCTAAATGACCCGGGAGCAGGGAAATACTGAACTTTAGCCCATTATAGTCATCCTGTTCCACCTAAGGGGGAACAAAGAAATCTGAACATTTGTGAAGTTTACAGTCCAGAGGTATAGGCTCCCTAAGAGACTGAGACCTAATCATACAGCTATAGAAAACTTCTCCCCTAACACCTCACCACCACATTACTAAAGTCTGTTTATAGTGGTTCCTTTTGCCCAGTACATCTTGTCTGGCTATTAAGAAAAGAATTACAAGGCATACCAAAAGGCAAACAGCACAATTTGAAGAGACAGAACAAGCATCAGAACCAGACATTGTAGGGATGTTGGGATTATCAGACCGGGAATTTAAAACAACTATGATTAATATGCTAGGGCTCTAATGGAACATATAAGAACAGACGGGCAATGTAAGCAGAGAGAAGGAAATCCTAGGAAAGAACCAAAAAGAAATGCTATAGATAAAAAACACTGTAACAGAAATGAAAAATACCTTTGATGGAATTATTAGCCAACTGGATACAGTTGAGGAAAAAATCTCTGAGCTTGAGGGTATATCAGAAGAAACCTCCAAAACTGAAAAACAAAAATAATAAGGACAGCAACAACAAAACAAACAAGCAAAAAAAAAAAAAAAAAAAAAAAAAGAAAGAAAAAGAAAAAAAGAACTAGAACAGAATATTCAAGGACTGTGGGACAACTTCAAAAGGTATAACATATTAACACATGCGTAATGGGAATATCAGAAGGAGAAGAAAGAGAAAAAGGAACAGAAGAAATATTTGAAACAATTATGACTGAGAATTTCTCCAAATAAATGTCAAACACCAAACCACAGATTCAGGAAGCTAAGAGAGCACCAAGCAGTATACTTTCCCCAAAAAACTATACCTAAGCATATCATTTTCAAACTACAGAAAATTAAAGATAAAAAATCCTGAAAGAAGCCAGAAGGGGGAAAAATCCCTTACCTATAGAGGAAAAAAGATAAGAATTATATCCTACTTCTCAGAAAACAGGTAAGCAAGAAGAGAATGAGTGAAATATTTAAAATGTTAAGAGAAAAAAAAACACCAATCTAGAACTCTGTGAGACAAAAATTGAGATTTATTGCCAGTAGACCTGCCTTGTAAGATATATTAAAAGAAATTCTTCAGAGGGGAGGAAAATGATAAAGGTTAGAAACTCTGATCTACATGAAGAAAAGAAAGAACATCGAAGAAGGAATAACTGAAGGTAAATTAAAAAAATTATTTTTCTTATTTTTTTTTAATTTTATTTTTTTCCGTTATGTTAGTCATCATACATTACATCATTAGTTTTTGATGTAGTGTTCCATGATTCATTGTTTGCATATAACACCCAGTGCTCCATTCAATACGTGCCCTCCTTAATACCCATCACTGGGCTAACCCATTCCCCCACCCCCCTCCCCTCTAAAACCCTCAATTTGTTTCTCAGGGACCATAGTCTCTCATGGTTCGTCTCCTGCTCTGATTTCCCCACCTTCATTTTTCCCTTCCTACTATCTTTTTTTTTTTTGCCTTCGTCTTTCTTTTTTTAATTTAATTTTATTATGTTATGTTAGTCACCATACAATACATCATTAGTTTTTGTTGTAGTGATCCATGATTAATTGTTTTCATGTAACAACCAGTGCTCCATGCAGTATGTGCCCTCCTTAATACCCATCACTGGCCTAATCCATCCCTACACCCCCCTCCCCTCTAAAACCCTCAGTTTGTTTCCCAGAGTCCGTAGTCTCTCATGGTTCATCTCTCCCTCCGATTTCCCCCCCCTTAATTTTTCCCTTCCTTCTCCTAATGTCCTCCATGCTATTCCTTATGTTCCACAAATAAGTGAAACCATACAATTGACTTTCTCTGCTTGACTTATTTCACTAGCATTCCTCCAGTCCCATGCATGCTGATGGAAAAGTTGGGTATTCATCCTTTCTGATGGCTGGGAAATATTCCATTGTATATATGGACCACATCTTCTTTATCCATTCATCTGTTGAAGGGCATCTCGGCTCTTTCCACAGTTTGGCTATTGCGGACATTGCCGCTATGAATGTTGGGGTGCATATGGCCCTTCTTTTCACTACATCTGTGTCTTTGGGGTAAATACCCAGGAGTGCAATTGCTGGGTCATAGGGTAGCTCTATTTTTAAATTTTTGAGGCACCTCCACACTGTTTTCCAAAGTGGCTGTACCAACTAGCATTCCCACCAACAGTGTAAGAGGATTCCCCTTTCTCCACAACTTCTCCAACATTTGTTGTTTCTTGCCTTGTCAGTTTTTTCCATTCTAACTGGTGTAAGGTTGTATCTCAATGTGGTTTTGATTTGAATTTTCCTGATGGCTAATGATGATGCACATTTTTTCATGTGTCTGTTAGCCATTTGTATGTCTTCTTCGGATAAGTGTCTGTTCATGTCTTCTGCCCATTTTTTGACTTGATTATTTGTTTTTTGGGTGTTGAGTTTGAGAAGTTCTTTATAGATCTTGGATACCAGCTCTTTATCTGTAGTGTCATTTGCAAATATCTTCTCCCATTCTGTGGGTTGCCTCTTTGTTTTGTTGACTGTTTCGTTTGTTGTGCAGAAGCTTTTTATCTTGATGAAGTCCCAAAAGTTCATTTTTGCTTTTGTTTCTCTAGCTTTTGGAGATGTATCTTGAAAGAAGTTGCTGTGGGCGATGTCAAAGAGGTTACTGCCTATGTTCTCCTCTAGGATATGGATGGATTCCTGTCTCACATTGAGGTCTTTCATACACTTTATCTTTGTAAATGGTGATAGAGAATGGTCGTTTCATTCTTCTGCACGTGGCTGTCCAATTTTCCCAGCACCATTTATTGAAGAGACTTTTTTCTATTGCATATTTTTTCCTGCTTTGTCAAAGATTATTTGACCATAGAGTTGAGGGTCCATATCTCGGCTCTCTATTCTGTTCCATTGGTCTATATGTCTGCTTTTTTGCCAGTACCATGCTGTCTTGGTGGTCACTGCTTTGTAATATAGCTTGAAATCTGGCAACATGATGCCCCCAGCTTTGTTTTTTTCCACATTTCCTTGGTGATTCAGGGTCTTTTCTGGTTCCATACAAATTTTAGGATTGTTTGTTTCAGCACTTTGAAAAATGTCATTGGAATTTTGATCGGGATGGCATTGAAGGTATAGATTGCTCTGGGTAGCATAGACATTTTAACAATGTTTATTCTTCCCATCCATGAGCAGGGAATGTTTTTCCATCTTTCTGTGTCTTCTTCAATTTCTTTCATGAGTGTTCTGTTGTTTCTAGAGTATAAATCCTTTACTTCTTTGGTTAGGTTTATTCCGAGGTATCTTATGGTTTTTGGTGCTATTATAAATGGAATCATTGCTCTAATTTCTCTTTCTACAGTTGAATTGTTAGTGTATAAGAAAACAACTGATTTCTGTGCATTAATTTTGTATCCTACCACATTACTGAATTGCTGGATGAGTTCTAGTAATTTGGGGGTGGAGTCTTTTCGGTTTCCCACATAAAGTATCATGTCATCTGCGAAAACAGAGAGTTTGACTTCTTCTTTGCCAATCTGAATACCTTTTATTTCTTTTTGTTGTCTGATTGCTGTTGCTAGGACTTCTAGTACTATGTTGAACAACAGTGGTGAGAGTGGGTGTCCTTGACGTGTTCCTGATCTTAAGGGAAAGGCTCTCAGCTTTTCCCCATTGAGGATGGTATTCGCTGTGGGTTTTTCATAGATGGATTTTATGAACTTGAGGATGTTCCCTCTATCCCTATACTCTGAAGAGTTTTAATCAGGAAAGGATGCTGTATTTTGTCAAATGCTTTTTCTGCATCAATTGAGAGGACCATATGGTTCTTCTCCCTCCTCTTATTAATGTGTTCTATCACATTGATTGATTTGCAAATGTTGAACCACCCTTGCACCCCGGGGATAAATTCCCCTTGGTCCTGGTGGATGATCCTTTTAATGTATTGTTGTATCCTATTAGCTAGGATTTTGTTGAGAATTTTGGAATCCATATTCATCAGGGATATCAGTCTGAAATTCTCCTTTTTGTTGGGGTCTTGCCTGGTTTGGGGATTAAGGTAATGCTGGCCTCATAGAATGAGTCTGGAAGCTTTCCTTCTATTTCTATTTTTTGAAACAGCTTCAGGAGAATAGGTATTATTTCTTCTTTGAATGGTAGAATTCCATAGGGATTCCATCAGGCCCTAGACTCTTGTTTTTTGGAAAGTTTTTGATCACTGCTTCATCTTGTTACTGGTTATTGGCCTATTCAGGTTGTCAGTTTCTTCCTGTTTCAGTCTTTGGAGTTTATAGTTTCCAGGAAGGCCTCCATTTCATCCAGATTGCTCAGTTTATTGGCATATAGTTGTTGATAATAATTTCTAATAATTGTTTCTATTTCCTTGGTGTTAGTCATGATCTCTCCCCTTTCATTCATAATTTTATTAATTTGGGTCCTTTCTCTTTTCTTGGATAATTCTGGCCAGTGGTTTATCGATCTTATGAATTCTTTCAAAGAACCAACTTCTAGTTTTGTTGATTTGATCTACTGTGTTTCTGGATTCTAATTCATTGATCTCAGCTCTGATCTTAATTATTTCTCTTCTAATGCGTGGCCTAAGCATCGTTTGTTGCTTTCTCTGTAGTTCTTTAAGGTGTAGAGTTAGTTGGTGAATTCGGGATTTTTCTATTTTTCTGAGTGAGGCTTGGATGGCTATGTATTTCCCCCTTAGGACCGCCTTTGCAGTGTCCCATAGGTTTTGGACCGATGTGTTTTCATTCTCATTGATTTCCATGAATTGTTTAAGTTCTTCTTTGATTTCCTGGTTGACCCAAACATTCTTGAGCAGAGTGGTCTTTAGCTTCCAAGTGTTGGAATTTCTGCCAAATTTTTTCTTGTGATTGAGTTCCAGTTTTAAAGAATTGTGGTCTGAGAATATGCAGGGAATAATCTCAGTCTTTTGGTATCGGTTGAGACCTGATTTGTGACCCAGAATGTTGTCTATTCTGGAGAAAGTTCCATGTGCGCTCGAGAAGAATGAGTATTCTGTTGTTTTAGGGTGGAATGTTCTGTAAATATCTATGAGGTCCATCTGGTCCAGTGTATCATTCAAAGCTCTTGTTTCCTTGTTGATTTTCTGCTTAGATGATCGGTCCATTGCTGAGAGTGGAGTCTTGAGGTCTTCTACAATTAACGTATTGTTATCAATATGACTATTTTGGTTAACAGTTGGCTTATGTAGTTGGCTGCTCCCATGTTGGGGGCATAGATACTTACACTTGTTAGATCTTCTTGTTGGATAGACCCTTTAAGAATGATATAGTGTACTTCTGTGTCTCTTATTACAGACTTTAGTTTAAAATCTAATTTGTCTGATATAAGAATTGCTACCCCAGGTTTCTTTTGAGGTCCGCTGGCATGGAAGATGGATCTCCATCCCTTCACTTTCAGTCTGGATGTATCTTTAGGTTCAAAATGAGTCTCTTGTAGACAGCATATGGATGGGTCCTGTCTTTTTATCCAATCTGCAACCGTGTGCCGTTTTATGGGAGTGTTTAGGCCATTCACATTGAGAGTGATTATTGAAAGATATGAATTTATTGTCATCATGTTGCCTGTGAAGACGTTGCTTTTATAGATTGTCCCTGTAAATTTCTGTTGTATATCACTCTTGGGGTCTTTCTCCTTTTATAGAACCCCCACCCCTTAATATTTCTTGCAGGGCCGGGTTAGTGGTCACATATTCTTTCAGTTTCTGCCGGTCATGGAAGCTCTGCATCTCTCCATCCATTCTAAATGAAAGCTTTGCTGGATAAAGTATTCTTGGCTGCATGTTCTTCTCATTTAGTACCCTGAATATGTCTTGCCAGGCCTTTCTGGCTTGCCAGGTCTCTGTGCATAGGTCTGACGTTATTCTGATGTTCCTCCCTCTGTACGTAAGGAATCTCTTCCCCCTAACTGCCCTTAAGATGGTTTCCTTGGTTCTAAGATTTGTGAGTTTTACTATTACATGCCGGGGTGTTGGCCTGTTTTCGTTGATTTGGGGAGGGGTCCTCTCCGCCTCTAGGATGCAAATGTTTGTTTTATTCCCCAGATTAGGGAAGTTCTCAGCTACGATTTGCTCAAATACATCTTCTAGTCCTCTCTCTCTCTCTCCACTCCCTCCGGGATTCCAATTATTCTGACATTGGAACGCTTCATGGTGTCACTTATTTCTCTGATTCTATTTTCATGGATTCTGAGTTGTTTTTCCCTGGCCTCCTCTTTTCCCTTTTTATCTATTATATTGTCTTCCAGGTTGCTTATTCGTTCTTCTGCCTCACTTACCCTAGCTGTTAGATTATCTAGATTGGATTGGATCTCATTGATAGCATTTTAAGTTCTGCCAATTCAGCTTTCATTTCTGCCCTTAGAGACTCTATGTTGCCATTAATAGATTTCTCCATTCTAGCCATTGTCTTCACAATTGCTAGCCTGAATTCCATCTCCGACATCTTGGTTATATCTGCATCCATTTGTAAATCTGCAGCATAAGTCATAATCTCTGAGTCTTTTCTATTTTGGGGGTTCCTCTTCCTAGTCATTCTGTTGATGGGTGTTTGAGGGAATGTATAGAGTCCAAATTATTGACCAGAACCCAAGCAAGATGCACCTGTTTTCTTGGGACTTTAGGGTTGCTGGCCTCTTGTTTTCCCAGCCTGTCTTCTGGGGGAGGGTCCTGCTGCGCTGTTACTCAGGCAACCCTGTTTGGGCGGAGTTGCCCTGCGCCCGTGTGGTGGGGGACGGGCTCAGCGGGAATCAGTTTTTGGGGCTTTTGTTTTCTGGCGGCTTTCCCTGGCAGCTTTCTGCATCTCTTCCGTGAGTCAGAGAAGAAGAGACCGTTTCCAACCCTCTGCCTCAGGGGAGAGAGATCGCAGTCTGTTCTTCAGTGAGCTCTCCAGGCCACACAGTCTCCGTTTCTATCTATGCTGCTATAAACTGCAGTGGCCTGGGTTGTGCGCCCCTCCGCAATACTCCCAGTCCTGCCTCCAGGTTGGGGCATGTCTCTACTGTTTGTGCTTCTAAAACCGCCAACCGCTCCCAGTTTGCGCGCACGTGACTCCGCCACTCCGGGTTTCCATCCCGGGGGCTGCAGTTCGCATGCGCGACCCCGCCACTCCGGGTTCCCACCCCGGGGGCTGCCCTAAAATCCTGTCCCTGCCGCTACCAGTCTGCGAGTCTGTGGCTGTCTGCAGCGCACGAGGCTGTCACTCACCAGGGTGTAGGATCCCCACGGCCAGGCACCCTCCTGCTGTCATTTATCCTCCGATATCTGCCCACAGAATCACGGCTCTCCGCTTCGTATCTCAAAACCAACCGCCTGCGATGTTCTGTTTGTAGAGATCCAGATCTTCTTACATCTCAGGCTGGTTTCGTGGGTGCTCAGAGTGGTCTGGTAGATATCTAGCTCATTTCTGGGGACCAGTTGAACTAGGGTGCCCTACTCCTTTGCCACCTTTCCCCCTCCCCTCTTCTTTTATACTTTTCATTTTGCAGTCATATTCCATCCCTTCATCTATTTACCCTTATTTTTGTACATACATAAGTTTTTCTTTTTTAAAAATTTTGGGAGGTAGTTTCTTCTAAGAGACCAAAATATGCTCAAAATCTAGTGTGTGGCACTGATCTATTCAACAGCCTGATCATATTTGATCACATTCTTTTTCTTTCTTTCTTTCTTTCCCTTTCTTTTCCCCCAGTTTCAGGTCTCTTCTGATTTGTTTAGTGTTTATTTTTCTGGAGTCGTTGTTACCCTGTTAGCATTTTCTTCTCTCATTCATCTATTCTCCTTTGGACAAAATGACAAGACGGAAAAACTCACCTCAAAAAAATAGAACAAGAGGCAGTACCGACTGCCAGGGGCCTAATCAATACAGACATTAGGAAGATGTCGGAACTAGAGTTCAAAATGACAATTTTAAAGATACTAGCGGGGTTTGAAAAAAGCATGGAACATACTAGAGAATCTCTTTCTGGAGAACTAAAAGAACTAAATCTAACCAAGTCGAAATCAAAAAGGCTATTATGAGGTGCAATCAAAAATGGAGGCTCTAACTGCTAGGATAATTGAGGCAGAAGAGGGAATTAGTGATGTAGAAGACCAAATGATGGAGAATAAAGAAGCTGAGAAAAAGAGAGATAAACAACTACTGGATCACAAGGGCAGAATTCAAGAGATAAGTGATAGCATAAGACGAAACAATATTAGAATAATTGGGATCCCAGAAGAAGAAGAAAGAGAGAGAGGGGCAGAAGATAGATAGGGGAGGGAAACAGTCATCAAAATCCAGGAGGCACAAAGAACGCCCCTCAAAATCAACAAAAATAGGTCAACACCCCGACATCTAATAGTAAAACTTACAAGTCTCAGAGACAAAGAGAAAATCCTGAAAGCAGCTCGGGACAAGAGGTCTGTATCCTACAATAGTACAAACATTAGAAAGGCAGCAGACCTATCCACAGAGACCTGGCAGGCCAGAAAGGACTGGCATGATATATTCAGAGCATTAATGAGAAAAATATGCAGCCAAGAATACTATATCCAGCTAGGCTCTCATTGAAAATAGAAGGAGAGATAAAAAGCTTCCAGGACAAGCAAAAACTAAAAGAATTTGCAAACACGAAACCAGCCCTACAAGAAATATTGAAAGGGGTCCTCTAAGCAAAAAGAGAGCCCAAAAGCAACATAGACCAGAAAGGAATAGAGACAATATACAGTAACAGTCCCCTTACAGGCAATACAACGGCACTAAATTCCTATCTTTCAATAGTTACCCTGAATGTAAATGGGCTAAAGGCCCCAATCAAAAGACATAGGGAATCAGATTGGACTCATCGATTTGCTGCCTGCAAGAGACTCATTTTAGACCCAAAGACACCCCCAGATTGAAAGTGAGGGAGTGGAAAACCATTTACCATGGCAATGGACACCAAAAGAAAGCTGAGGAGACAATCCGTATATCAGACAAATTACATTTTAAACCAAAGACTATAATAAGAGATGAGGAAGGACACTATATACTACTTGAAGGGTCTATCCAACAAGAAGATCTAACAATTGTAAATATCTATGCCCCTAACATGGGAGCAGCCAATTATATAGGCCAATTAATAACAAAATCAAAGAAACACATCAACAACAATACAATAATAGTAGGGGCCTTTAACAACCCCCTCACTGAAATGGACAGATCATGTAAGCAAAAGATCAATAAGGAAATAAAGGCTTTAAATGACACACTGGAGCAGATGGACTTCACAGATATATTCAGAACATTCCATCCCAAAGCAACAGAATACACATTCTTCTCTAGTGCCCATGGAAATTCTCTAGAATACATCACATCCTGGGTCACAAATCAGGTCTCAACCAGTACCAAAAGATTGGGATCATTCCCTGCATATTTTCGGACCACAATGCTTTGAAAGTAGAACTCAATCACAAGAGGAAAGTCAGAAAGAACTCAAATACATGGAGGCTAAAGAGCATCCTACTAAAGAATGAATGGGTCAACCAGGAAATTAAAGAAGAATTAAAAAAAATTCATGGAAACAAATGAAAATGAAAACACCACTGTTCCAAATCTTTGGGATGCAGCAAAGGCAGTCCTAAGAGGAAAGTATATAGCAATACAAGCCTTTCTCAAGAAACAAGAAAGGTCTCAAATACACAACCTAACCCTACACCTAAAGGAGCTGGAGAAAGAACAGCAAATAAAGCCTAAACCCAGCAGGAGAAGAGAAATAATAAAGATCAGAGCAGAAATCAATGAAATAGAATCCAAAAGAACAGTAGAACAGATCAACGAAACTAGGAGCTTGTTCTTGGAAAGAATTAACAAGACTGATAAACCCCTGGCCAGACGTATCAAAAAGAAAAGAGAAATGACCCAAATAAATAAAATCATGAATGAAAGAGGAGAGATCACAACCAACACCAAAGAATTACAAACAATTATAAGAACATATTATGAGCACCTATATGCCAGCAAATTACATAATCTGGAAGAAATGGATGCATTCCTAGAGATGTATCAACTACCAAAACTGAACCAGGAAGAAATAGAAAACCTGAACAGACCCATAACCACTAAGGAAATTGAATCAGTCATCAAAAATCTCCCAACAAACAAGAGCCCAGGGCCAGATGGCTTCCCAGGGGAATTCTACCAAACATTTAAAGAAGAATTAATAGCTATTCTTCTGAAACTGTTCGAAAAAATAGAAATGGAAGGAAAGATTCCGAACTCATTTTATGAGGCCAGCATTACCTTGATCCGAAAACCGGACAAAGACCCCATCAAAAAAGAGAATTACAGACCGATACTCCTGATGAACATGGATGCAAAATTCGCACCAAAATACTAGCCAATAGGATCCAACAGTACATTAAAAGGATCATTCACCACGACTAAGTGGGATTTATTCCTGGGCTGCAAGGTTGCTTCAATATCTGCAAATAATCAATGTGATACAATACATTGATAAAACAAAGAAAAAGAACCATATGATCCTCTCAATAGATGCAGAAAAAATAATTGACAAAGTACAGCATCATTTCTTGATTAAAACTCTTCAGAGTGTAGGGATAGAGGGTACATACCTCAATATCATAAAAGCCATCTATGAAAAACCCACAGCGAATATCATATTCAATGGGGAAAAACTGAGAGCTTTTCCCCTAAGGTCAGGAACAAGGCAGGAATGTCCACTATCACCACTTCTATTCAACACAGTACTAGGAGTCCAAGCCCCAGCAGTCAGACAACAAAAAGAAATAAAAGGCATCTAAATCAGCAAAGAAGAAGTCAAACTCTCACTCTCTGCAAATGATATGATACTTTATGTGGAAAACCCAAAAGACTCCACCCCAAAACTGCTAGAACTCATACAGGAATTCAGTAAAGTGGCAGGATATAAAATCAATCCACAGAAATCAGTGGCATTTCCATACAACAACAACAAAACAGAAGAAACAGAAATTAAGAAGGGAGTTGATCAAATTTACAACTACACCCAAAACTGTAAGATACCTAGGAATAAATCTAAGCAAAGAGGCAAAGAATCTGCATTCAGAAAACTATAGAACACTCATGAAAGAAATTGAGGAAGACACAAAGAAATGGAAAAACGTTCCATGCTCATGGATTGGAAGAACAAATATTGTGAAGATGTCAATCCTACCTAGAGTAATCCACACATTTAATGCAATCCCTATCAAAATACCATCCACTGTTTTCAAACAAATGGAGCAAATAATCCTAAAATTTGTATGGAACGAGAAAAGACCCCGAATAGCCAGAGGAATGTTGATAAAGAAAAGCAAAGCTGGTGGCATCACAATTCCGGACTTCAAGCTCTATTACAAAGCTGTCATCATCAAGACAGTATGGTACTGGCACAAAAACAGACACATAGATCAATGGAACAGAATAGAGAGCCCAGAAATAGACCCTCAACTCTATGGTCAATCAATCTTTGACAAAGCAGGAAAGAATGTCCAGTGGAAAAAAAACAATCTCTTCAACAAATGGTGTTGGGAAAATTGGACAGCCACAAGCAGAAGAATGAAACTGGACCATTTCCTTACACCACACACAAAAATAGATTCAAAATGTATGAAAGACCTCAATGTGAGACAAAAAATCATCAAAATCCTAGAGTAGGACACAGACAGCAACCTCTTCGACCTCGGCCGCAACAACTTCTTCCTAGAAACATCACCAAAGGCAAGGGAAATAAGGTCAAAAATGAACTATTGGGACTTCATCAAGAAAAAAGGCTTTTGCACAGCAAAGGAAGCAGTAAACAAAACCAAAAGACAACCGACAAAATGGGAGAAGATATTTGCAAATGACATATCAGATAAAGGGCTAGTATCCAAAATCTATAAAGAACTTTTCAAACCCAACACCCAAAGAACAAATGATCCAATCAAGAAATGTGCAGAACACATGAACAGACATTTTTCCAAAGTTACATCCAAATGGCCAACAGACACATGAAAAAGTGCTCAACCTCACTCAACATGAAGGAAATCCAAATCAAAACCTCAATGAGATACCACCTCACACCAGTCAGAATGGCTAAAATTAACAACTCAGGAAATGAGAGATGTTGGCGGGGATGCGAAGAAAGGGGAACCCTCCTACAGGGTTGGTAGGAATGCAAGTTGGTGCAGCCACTCTGGAAAACAGTATGGAAGTTCCTCAAAAAGTTGAAAATAGAGCTACCCTACGACCCAGCAATTGCACTACTGGGTATATACCTCAAAGATACAAAATGTAGTGATCCGAAGGAGCACCTGCACCCCAATGTTTATAGCAGCAATGTCCACAATAGCCAAACTATGTAAAGAGCCAAGATGTCCATCAACAGATGAATGGATAAAGAAGATGTGGTATATATATACAATGGAATATTATGCACATATCAAAAAAAAAAAAAAAAAAACCAAAATCTTGCCATTTGCAACAACATGGATGGAACTGGAGGGTATTATGCTAAGCGAAATAAGTCAATCAGAGAAAGACAAGTATCATATGATCTCACTGATATGAGGAATTCTTAATCTCAAGAAACAAACTGAGGGTTGCTGGAGTGGTTGTGGGTGGGAGGGATGGGATGGCTGGATGATGAACACTGGGGAGGGTATGTGCTATGGTGAGCACTGTGAAATGTCTAAGACTGATGAATCACAGACCTGTACCTCTGAAACAAATAATACATTGTATGTTAAGGGGGAAAAAAAAAAAAAGGAGATAGAAAAAGATGGTGGAGGAGTAGGGAACCTTATTCCAACTGGTCCCCGGAATTGAGCTGGATATCTAGCAGACCACTCTGAACACCCATGAAATGAGGCTGAGATGTAAGAAGACAGATTTGGATCTCTACAAACAGAATATTGCAGGCGGTTGGTTTCGATATACGAATCAGGGAGCCGTGATTCCGCGGGCAGATATCGGAGGATAAACGGCAGGGGGAGGGAGCCGTCAGGATCCTACACCACTGATGAGTGATAGCCTCCCCCATTGGGGATAGGGCACAGACTCGCAGATCGGTAGCAGCAGGGAAAGGACTTTAGGGCAGTACCCCAGAGTGAAACTGGAGCGGCAGGGCTGTATATGTGAACTGGGGTGGCTGGTGGTTTTAGAAGCACAAAGGACAGAGACATGCCACGACCTGGAGGTGAGGACTGGGAGTGCTGCTGAGGGGCGCACAACCCAGGATGCTGCAGTTTATAGCAGCACAGACAGAAACAGAGATAGTGTGGCCTGGAGAGCTCACCGAAGAACAGACTGTGATCTCTCTGCTCTGAGGCAGAGGGTTGCAAACACTCTCTTCTGCTGTCTCGGAAGAGACGTGGAGAACCACCAGGGAAACCTGCCAGAGAACAAAATCCCCCCAAAAATGGTTTTCACTGAGCCCATCCCCTGCCACAGGGGGCAGGGCAACTCTGCCCAAACACAGTTGCCTGAGTAACAGTGTGGCAGGCCCCTCTCCCAGAAAACAAGCTGGGAAAACAAGAGGCCAGCAACCCTAAAGTCCCTAGAAAACAGGTGCACCTTGCTTGGGTTCTGGTCAATAATTTGCACTCTATATATTCTCTCAAACACCCAACAACAGAATGACTAGGAGGAGGAACCCCAAAATACGAAAGACTCAGAGATTATGACTTATGCCACAGATTTACAAATGGATTCAGATATCACCAAGATGCCGGAGATGGAATTCAGGCTAGCAATTGTGAAGACAATGGCTAGAAAGAAGAAATCAACAAATGGCAACATAGAGTTTCTAAGAGCAGAAATGAAAGCTGAATTGGCAGAACCTAAAAATGCTATCAGTGAGATCCAATCTAATCTAGATAATCTAACAGCTAAGGTAAGCGAGGCAGAAGAACGAACTAGTGACCTGGAAGACCATTTAATAGATAAAAAGGGAAAAGAGGAGGCCAGGGAAAAACAACTCAGAATCCATGAAAATAGAATCAGAGAAATAAGTGACACCATGAAATGTTTCAATGTCAGAATTATTGGAACCCCGGAGGGGGAGGAGAGAGAGAGAGGACTAGAAGGTATATTTGAGCAAATCGTAGCTGAGAACTTCCCCAATCTGGGGAATGAAACAAACATTAGTGTCCTACAGGCAGAGAGAACCCCTCCCAAGATCAAGGAAAACAGGCCAACAACCCGGCATGTAATAGTAAAACTCACAAATCTTAGAACCAAGGAAACCATCTTAAGGGCAGTTAGGGGGAAGAGATTCCTTACGTACAGAGGGAGGAACATCAGAATAACGTCAGACCTATGCACAGAGACCTGGCAAGCCAGAAAGGCCTGGCAAGACATATTCAGGGTACTAAATGAGAAGAACATGCAGCCAAGAATACTTTATCCAGCAAAGCTTTCATTTAGAATGGATGGAGAGATGCAGAGCTTCCATGACCGGCAGAAACTGAAAGAATATGTGACCACTAACCCGGCCCTGCAAGAAATATTAAGGGGTGGGGGTTCTATAAAAGGAGAAAGACCCCAAGAGTGATATACAACAGAAATTTACAGGGACAATCTATAAAAGCAACGTCTTCACAGGCAACATGATGACAATAAATTCATATCTTTCAATAATCACTCTCAATGTGAATGGCCTAAACACTCCCATAAAACGGCACACGGTTGCAGATTGGATAAAAAGACAGGACCCATCCATATGCTGTCTACAAGAGACTCATTTTGAACCTAAAGATACATCCAGACTGAAAGTGAAGGGATGGAGATCCATCTTCCATGCCAGCGGACCTCAAAAGAAACCTGGGGTAGCAATTCTTATATCAGACAAATTAGATTTTAAACTAAAGTCTGTAATAAGAGACACAGAAGTACACTATATCATTCTTAAAGGGTCTATCCAACAAGAAGATCTAACAAGTGTAAGTATCTATGCCCCCAACATGGGAGCAGCCAACTACATAAGCCAACTGTTAACCAAAATAGTCATATTGATAACAATACGTTAATTGTAGAAGACCTCAAGACTCCACTCTCAGCAATGGACCGATCATCTAAGCAGAAAATCAACAAGGAAACAAGAGCTTTGAATGATACACTGGACCAGATGGACCTCATAGATATTTACAGAACATTCCACCCTAAAACAACAGAATACTCATTCTTCTCGAGCGCACATGGAACTTTCTCCAGAATAGACAACATTCTGGGTCACAAATCAGGTCTCAACCGATACCAAAAGACTGAGATTATTCCCTGCATATTCTCAGACCACAATTCTTTAAAACTGGAACTCAATCACAAGAAAAAATTTGGCAGAAATTCCAACACTTGGAAGCTAAAGACCACTCTGCTCAAGAATGTTTGGGTCAACCAGGAAATCAAAGAAGAACTTAAACAATTCATGGAAATCAATGAGAATGAAAACACATCGGTCCAGAACCTATTGGATACTGCAAAGGCGGTCCTAAGGGGGAAATACATAGCCATCCAAGCCTCACTCAAAAAAATAGAAAAATCCTGAATTCACCAACTAACTCTACACCTTAAAGAACTAGAGAAAAAGCAACAAACGATGCCTAAGCCACGCATTAGAAGAGAAATAATTAAGATTAGAGCAGAAATCAATGAATTAGAAACCAGAAACACAGTAGATCAGATCAACGAAACCAGAAGTTGGTTCTTTGAGAGAATTAATAAGATTGATAAACCACTGGCCAGACTTATCCAAAAGAAAAGAGAAAGGACCCAAATTAATAAAATTATGAATGAAAGGGGACAGATCACGACTAATACCAAGGAAATAGAAATAATTATTAGAAATTATTATCAACAACTATATGCCAATAAACTGAGCAATCTGGATGAAATGGAGGCATTCCTGGAAACCTATAACCTGCCAAGACTGAAACAGGAAGAAATTGACAATCTGAATAGGCCAATAATCAGCAACGAGATTGAAGCAGTGATCAAAAACCTCCCAAAAAACAAGAGTCCAGGGCCTGATGGATTCCCTGGGGAATTCTACGAAACATTCAAGGAAGAAATAATACCTATTCTCCTGAAGCTCTTTCAAAAAATAGAAAGAGAAGGAAAACTTCCAAACTCATTCTATGGGGCCAGCATTACCTTAGTCCCCAGACCACGCAAAGACCCCATCAAAAAGGAGAATTTCAGACCGATATCCCTGATGAATATGGATTCCAAAATCCTCAACAAAATCCTAGCTAATTGGATCCAACAATACATTAAAAGGATCATCCACCACGACCAAGTGGGATTTATCTCCAGGATTCAAGGATGGTTCAACATTTGCAAATCAATCAATGTGATAGAACACATTAATAAGAGGAGGGAGAAGAACCATATGGTCCTCTCAATTGATGCAGAAAAAGCATTTGACAAAATACAACATCCTTTCCTGATTAAAACTCTTCAGAGTATAGGGATAGAGGGAACATTCCTCAAGTTCATAAAATCCATCTATGAAAAACCCACAGCGAATACCATCCTCAATGGGGAAAAGCTGAGAGCCTTTCCCTTAAGATCAGGAACACGTCAAGGATGCCCACTCTCGTCACTATTGTTCAACATAGTACTAGAAGTCCTAGCAACAGCAATCAGACAACAAAAAGAAATAAAAGGTATTCAAATTGGCAAAGAAGTAGTCAAACTCTTTGTTTTAGCAGACGACATGATACTTTATGTGGGAAACCGAAAAGACTCCACCCCCAAATTACTAGAACTCATCCAGCAATTCAGTAATGTGGCAGGATACAAAATCAATGCACAGAAATCAGTTGCTTTCTTATACACTAACAACGCAACTGTAGAAAGAGAAAATAGAGAAACGATTCTATTTATAATAGCAACAAAAACCGTAAGATACCCTCGAATAAACCTAACCAAAGTGGTAAAGGATCTATACTCTAGGAACTAGAGAACACTCATGAAAGAAAGTGAGGAAGACACAAAAAGATGGAAAAATATTCCCTGCTCATGGATGGGAAGAATAAACATTGTTAAAATGTCTATGCTACCCAGATCAATCTATACCTTCAATGGCATCCCGATCAAAATTCCAATGACATTTTTCAAAGTGCTGAAACAAACAATCCTAAAATTTGTATGGAATCAGAAAAGACCCCGAATCGCCAAGGAAATGTTGAAAAGGAAAAAGCTGGGGGCATCACGTTGCCTGATTTCAAGCTATATTACAAAGCTGTGATCACCAAGACAGCATGGTACTGGCACAAAAACATATAGACCAATGGAACAGAATAGAGAACCCAGATATGGACCCTCAACTCTATGGTCAAATTATCTTTGACAAAGTGGGAAAAAACATGCAATGGAGAAGGGACAGTCTCTTCAATAAATGGTGCTGGGAAAATTGGACAGCCACGTGTAGAAGAATGAAACTCGACCATTCTCTAACACCATTTACAAAGATAAAGTGCATGAAAGACCTCAATGTGAGACAGGAATCCATCCAAATCCTAGAGGAGAACATAGGCAGTAACCTCTTTGACATCGCCCACAGCAACTTCTTTCAAGATACATCTCCAAAAGCTAGTGAAACAAAAGCAAAAATTAACTTTTGGGACTTCATCAAGATAAAAACCTTCTGCACAGCAAAGGAAACAGTCAACAAAACAAAGAGGCAACCCACAGAATGGGAGAAGATATTTGCAAATGACACTATAGATAAATGGCTGGTATCCAAGATCTATAAAGAACTTCTCAAACTCAACAGCCAAAAAACCAGTAAGTCAAAAAGTGGGTAGGAGATATGAAAAGATACTTCTCTGAAGAAGACATACAAATGCCTAAGAGACACATGAAAAAATGTTCATCATCATTAGCCATCAGGGAAACCCAAATCAAAACCACATTGAGATACCACCTTTCAGCAGTTAGAATGGCAAAAATGGACAAGGAAAGAAACAACAAATGTTGGAGACGTTGTGGAGAAAGGGGAATCCTCTTACACTGTAGGTGGGAATGCAAGTTGGTACAGCCACGTTGGAAAACAGTGTGGAGGTTCCTCAAAAAGTTAAAAATAGAGCTACCCTATGACCCAGCAATTGCACTACTGGGTATTTATCCCAAAGACACAGATGTAGTGAAAAGAAGGGCCATATGCACCCCAATGTTCATAGCAGCAATGTCTGCAATAGCCAAACTGTGGAAGGAGCCAAGATGCCCTTCAACAGATGAATGGATAAAGAAGATGTGGTCCATATATACAATGGAATATTACTCAGCCATCAGAAAGGATGAATACCCAACTTTTACATCAAAATGGATGGGACTGGAGGAGATTATGCTAAGTGAAATAAGTCAAGCAGAGAAAGTCAATTATCATATGGTTTCACTTATTTGTGGAATATAAGGAATAGCATGGAGGACATTAGGAGAAGGAAGGGAAAAATGGGGGTGGAGAATTGGAGGGAGAGATGAACCATGAGAGACTATGGACTCTGAGAAACAAACAGGGTTTTAGAGGGGAAGGGGGGAGGGGAATTGGTTAGCCCAGTGATGGGTATTAGGGAGGGCACATAGTGCATGGAGCCCTGGGTGTTATATGAAAACAATGGATCATGGATCACCACATCAAAAACCAATGATGTATTGTATGGTGACTAACATAACATAATAAAATTTAAAAAAAAGTATAAAAGATTTTATAAAAGGAATTGATAAGAAGTTGGTTGAATAAAAGAAAGAAGAGAATTTTAAAAATTACAAAAGAAAATGGGGGGGACAGAATGTGATCAGGCAGGCCACTAGAACAAAGCCATGCACTAGAGACTTAGGGTATATTTTGGTCTGTTAGAAGAAACTGTATCCCAAAGTTTTAAAGAGAGAAAAACACATGTATACAAAAATAAGGTTAACTACAATGAAGGGATAGAATATGACTCTAAAAATGAAAATTAAAAAAGATTTAAAAAAATTGATAAGATGTTGGTGAAAAATGGGAAAAAGAAAAATTAAAAAAAAAATAGAAAATGTCAAAAATAAAAAAGTTTAAAAAATTAACTTTGAAAGACTAAAGCATCATGGGAAAAAAAAGCCATGAATTCCATGTGCTGTATTCCCCTAGCGCTGGTATTTTGCCTGTGTCATTGATTGGTAAACTTGGTCTTGGGTGGATGTTCTTGCTGATCATCTGGGGGAGGTGCCTGTTGCATTAATTTTCGAATGTCTTTGCCTGAGGTGGAATTGCCCCGCCCTTGCCAGGGGCCAGGCTCAGTAATCTGCTCAGGTTTGCCCTCTGTAGCTTTTGTTCTCTGAAATCTTTCTGTACAGCTTTGGAGGGCGAGAATGAAAATGGCAGCCTCCCATCTGTGGTCCCAGAGGAGCCGAGAGCTGGCGCCCCACTCCTCAGTGAGCCCTCATAGAAAAGCAGTCAATCACTCCTGTCTCCCTGGTCTCTGGCCGCAGTCTGTGCTCACCTGGCCTGTGACCGAGTGTTTCCATCTCTGGCACACGACCCTGTTTGGAGTCTCCAAACCCAGCAGATTCCTGTGGTGTGCTCCGGCGCCTCTCCTCCCGGGGGAGGAAGGGAAGTCTCCTTGGATCTGCCCCTTGTTGGGTCCCTGCTTAAAGAGCAGTGGCCCAACCGTGTCGTGGATCGGTTTATGGCAACCCCCAGCTGAGAGCCTGCTCCTTGGCTCTGTCTTTGCAGCTGGCTTCCCCGCTCCGATAGCTGGGAGCTCTGCCATACTCAGGCACCCCCGTCTTTCGGTGACCCCTAGGGTCCTGAGACCACACGGTTCTAGGGCATGTTCCACCCCTTACTTAGGCAGTGGAGTGACGTCCCTCAGCAGAGCAGACTTCTAAAAGTTCCGATTTTGTGCTCCAGTGCTCTGTCATTTGCCAGTAGCCGGCTCCCTCCCCCATGGTTTGTCTTCCCAAATATCGTCTCGGATTCACTTCTCTGCACGTCCTACCTTTCAGAAAGTGGTCGCTTTTCTGTTCAGAGAGTTGCTGCTATTCTTTTCTTTTAGCCTCTGTTGAGTTTGTAGGTGTTCAGAATGGTTTGATACCTATCTAGCTGAATTCCTGGGACCAGACGAAATTTAGGTCTCCTCCTCCTCCTCCTCCATCTTGCTCCTCCCTCTATTTTTCTTATTCTTAATTCATCTAACAGATAACAGGGTAACAGTTGGGAGTAATAATAACAATCTATTTGATTATGTATTCTTATGTATATATCTTATTTATCTGTAAATGCATATGTATGCTTATATGTAAGTTAAATGAATGACAGTGATGAAACCGAAAGGGAGGGAGGAATTAAGATTATTTTTTTATTATAGTGTATACTACTTGTGAAATGGTACAGTGTTACTTGTGCTTGGATTAGTTATAAATGTATATTGCAAACTCTAGGACAACTGCTAAAAAAATTAAAAGGGAAGTATACCTGATATTTTAAAAAAGGAGAGAAAATGAAATCATTATAAAATTCTCAGAGAGACAAACCATAAGACACTCCTAACTATAGGGAACAAACTGGGAGTTGCTGGAGGCGAGGTGGGTGAAGGGATAGGGTAATTTCGTGATAGGCATTTAAGGAAGGCACTTAATGTAATAAGCACTGGGTGTTATATGCAACTGATGAATCACTAAACTCTACCTCTGAAACTAAAAAAAGAAAATTCTCATTTAAAAAATTTAAAAAAACAACTAAGTACACAACTACTGAGAAATTAGCTCAGAAAAGAAATAATTCTTGTTTGTTCCTATATACAAAATGTCTCATTCCAAGGAAGGAAGAAAAAGGGTAGAACATATTTCTATATGGCCATCAACCTCTAACCTGACCAGGAGCTGATAGCTTATGCCCTAATACCAGGGGAGCCCTGGGCAGCCTGGGCTTGATATCCCTCTCCAGAAAAAAAAAAACAAAACAAAAAAACAGAGCAGAGACACCAGCTACCAACTGAATTATTTTCATAAGAACAAATAAATGGCACCCTCATGTTTGTGTGTTAAAAATAAAAATTAAAACCACAAATAGCAGAAAAATAGTAGAAGACAAAAATAGAAACAAAGAGCAAAGGCAATCAGTTGGAAAAAGTAACAAACATAGTAGATATCAATCCACCTATTCAATAGTCACTTTGAACGTCAGTGGTCTAAATGCACCAATTAAAAGAGATTGTCAGAGTGGATCAAAAAATGAGACTCAACTATATGTTGTCTACAAAACCCCACTTTAAATATAAGACACATATAGATTAAAAGTAAATGGATACATATACCATGCAAACTCTAATTTAAAGAAACCAGGAGTAGGTATATTAATGTCAGACAAAGCAGAGTTGAAAGCAAGGGAAGTTATTAGGAATAAAGATGGGCATTACATAATGATAAAGGAGTTGACTCACTGAAAAGACTAACAATCCTTACTGTGTATGCACCTAACAGCATCAAACTACATGAGGCAAAAACTGATAGTACTATAGGGAGAAATAGATAAATCCACAATTATAGTTGGAGACTTCAATACCTCTCTACTAGAAATGGAAAGATCCATCAGAACAGATCCAGATGATCAGTAAGGACATAGTTGAACTCAAGAGCACCATCAGTCAACTGTATATATTTGACATCAATGGAGTACTTCCTTCAGCAATGGCAGAATACAGAATTTTCTCAATTTCATATGGAACATTACCAAGATAGACCACATTCTGGGCCATAAAACACACCTTAACACATTTAAAAGAACAGAAGTAATACAGTGTCTGCTCTCAGACCACAATGGAATTACACTAGAAATCAATAACAGAAAGATAACTAGAAAATCCCCCAGATAGGTGGAGATTAAACAACACATTTCTAAATAACACATAGGTCAGAGAAGAAATTTCAAGAAAAATTAAATAACATTTTGAACTAAATGAAAATGAAAATACAATTCATCAAAATGTGTGGGATGCAGCAAAAGCAGTGCTTAGAGGAAAGTTTATAGCATTCAGTGCATATATTAGAAAAGTAGAAAGATCTAAAATCAATAATCTAAGTTTCATTAGGAATTTTGGGAAAGTAGAAAAAGAGTAAAATAAATCTAAAGTAAGTAAAAAACAGCAAAGGAAACAATCGACAAAACTAAAAAGCAACCTACAGAATGGGAGAAAAATATTTGCAAATGACATATCTGATAAGGGTTAGTATCCAAAATATATAAAGAACTTATCAAACTCAATACCCAAAAATCAAATAATCCAATTATAATGGGCAGAAGACATGAATAAACATTTTTTTTCCAAAGAAGACATACACATGGCCAACAGACACGTGAAAAGATGCTCAACATCACTCATCATCAGGGAAATACAGATCAAAACTACAATGAGATACCATTTCACACCTGTCAGAATGGCTTAAATCAACAACACAAGAAACAATAGTTGTTGGCAGGGATGTAGAGAAAGGAGAACCTCCTTGCACCGTTGGTAGGAATGCAAACTGATGCAGCCTTTGTAGAAAACAGTATGAAGTTTCTTCAAAAAGTTAAAAATAGAACTACCTTATGATCCAGTAATTTCACTACTAGGTATTTACCCAGAGAATACAAAAAAATACTAAATCAAAGGGATACATGCTGCATTATCTACAATAGCCAAATTATGGAAACATTCCAAGTGTCCATCGACTGATGAATAGATAAAGAAGTAGTATATATATACAATGGAATAAAACTCAGCCATAAAAAAGAATGAAATCTTGCCATTTGCCACGTGTTTGGAGCTAGAGAATATTATGCTAAGCAAAATAAGTCAGTTAGAGAAAGACAAATACCATATTATTTCACTCATGTGGAATTTAAGAAACAAAATAAACAAAGGGGGAAAAAATAGGACAGAGGCGAACCAAGAAAGAGACTTTTATCTATAGAGAATAAACTGGTGGTCACCAGAGGGGAGGTGGGTGGGGGATAGGTTAAATAGGTGATGGGGATTAAGGAGCACAATTGTTGTGATGAGCGCTGGGTGTTGTATGGAAGTGCTGAATCACTGTATTGTACACCTGAAACTAATATTATACTGTATGTTAACTAAATGGAATTTAAATAAAAGTTAAAACAAAAAACAGGAAACAAAAAACCAAAGTAAGCAAAAGAAAAGAAATAACAAAGAAAGCTGAAACCAGTTGAATTGAAAACAGGAAATTAATACAGAAAAATCCACAAAACCAAAAACTGGTTCTTTGAAAAGAGTAATAAGCCTCTAGCCAGAGTAACAAAGGAAAAAGAGAAAGGACACAAATTTCTAGATTTAAGGATATCAAATAAAAAATAATACCAAAAAATACCAAGTTTCCATGTACTCCTTGGTTGACTACTTCATAGTTTCACTTCTTTAAGATGTCCATGTTATAGCTTCTGTTTCCATCCGTACTTCCCCTGCTCACTCATCACTTCTAGCTGGAAGGCAAAGGCAGGAGGGGTTTATGTTTAGAGAGTCTAGGGGGTTGCTTCAGCAGTGGCGTTTGCCTCCCTTTAATTCTTTGATGCCTGATATCACTGCAATGAAGTGTCCTTTCAATTGAATGAGTTGTGTCTGGAGAGCAGCAGTATCAGGTTATTAGTATAAAGCAGTCTCTTCGGATTCTCTCTTGTAGAGCAGCCAGGTAACAGGCTTTGTTAGGGAAGAAGTGAGGGAAAATTGGGTGTTTAGCAAGGGGAAGCAGACTCTCTCCTGAGCAGGGAGCCCAATGTGGGACTCGATCCCAGGACCCTGAGATCATGACCTGAGCTGAAGGCAGACACCTAACCAACTGCACCACCCAGGCACCCCATAGTAGTCTTATTCTAAAGAGTCAGAATAGGAAGGGTTTAGACATGGGCTATAGAGTCAAAGTACCTGGATTCAAGTAGGTAGGTAGGTAGGGCCTCCTCAGAATGCTAAGGTCTGAATAATGAAAAAGGGGCAGCTATGCACAGATACAGGGGGAGAGCATCCTAAATGGAAGGCCATAGCAAGTGCAGAGGTTGTGAATGAGCACGTTATATTTGAGAAAGAAAAAAATATGGAGTGGAACTGGATCACAGTGAATGGGGGAGAGTAGATGGATAAGCAGGTGGAGACAGCTTGGATATGGCCTTGTAGGCTAGGTTAGGGAATTTGGATTTTACTCTAAATGCAATAAAAATTTCCTGGAGAGTTTTAAGCAAGGAACAGTTGTAATTTGATTTGGGTGTTTTAAAAAAGATCACTCTGGCTACTGTATGGTAAATGGATAAGGGATGAATAAAATTAGAAGCAGGAAGACCAGTTAAAACCCATTGTAATAGTCTAAGATAAGAGAAGAGGGTGTCTTGGACCAGAGTGGTGAGGTGGAGATGGAGTGAAGTGGAACAGTTTGGATATATTTTGGATGTGGGTCCACAGGGTTGTTCATAGATTGAATGTGGGAGAATATAGAGAAGGAGGATCAATGAAAACTCTTAACATTTGGGCTTGAGCAACAACTGGGTGGGTGCTAGTTAAGATAGAGAAAACAAAATTTTGGGGGGAGAGGAGACTATAGGGTACAGTGTATGGAAATAAAGAGTTCTGCTTTAGTAATAACTGTGTGACATTAGACATTAAACATCTATGTGGAAATGTCACATAGGCAGTTGGGTATAGGATTTGGGACTCAGCAAAGATATGATGATAGATATTTGGGAGTCATTGGTAGGCTGGTGGCATTTACAGCCTCAGGAATGGATGTGATCTTGCAGAAAGTGGGTATAGAGGAAGAAGAAAAGAGGGCTGAGATCTGAGCTCCAGCAATTTAGAGGTCAAGCAAAAGAGAAGAAAACAGAGCACTCAGCCAAAGAGGTAAATAAAGTACGTATTCCAGAGCTTGGCACATAGTAATGGTAGGTACTATTTCAACCACTACTACTTCCACTGTTTTTATAGAGCTAAAATATATAAAATCTTTAATTTCACTGTCCTTGTAGACATTATCTTTGATTATACAGTGCCAGCATTTCATGCATGTTCTTTAATTTTCTTATTTGCCTTCACAGTTGAAGACACAGGCAACTGGCTTGAGTCCAGTGAGCTTCCAATTGAGTCTAAAGAGTCACTGTTTTCAGCACACCTAGTGATTTCCAAGTTTGTACCAATTATATTAAGTTTATGAGAATTATACTTCCTATCACTAGTATCAGCACTTTCATTTCTACATTTTCCACTCATTTTATAAACCAAAAAAGACAAAATGCAATAAAATATTCGTGTAATTGCATGAATTGCTATATAAAGATGGTGACTGCCAAAACGAAAGTGGTTGCAGGCAGCAGTGCCATAGTGCGATGGATTTAAATATTTACTACTCAGTTGAGGTATGAAAATATGCACATGAAGGCAGTTTGTGGGGGCCTATATGTTATCCACAAATGCATTTTTCTTCCAGAAGTCACATATATAAAAGACAAGACACACTTGTATTTATTTGTTCACCACAAGGTGGACCAACTTTCTTTCATGCACCTCATTAGCCCCTTTCTTCACAGAATACAAGGATCAAGAACTTTGGCTCCATATGTAGCACTGATGCTTGACTCAGTAATCAATAGCTCAAAATATCATTTGGTTGAATAGTCTTCTTGTTTAATAAGGAGTTAGAGATTGGCTAACAGAAGACATCACAGATGGTAAGCAACAGACTTAAAGGGAGCCATGCCAGCCACTAATTACTAAGACATACTTGGAGAGCATTGGTACTTGTCTTAACCCACAAGTGAGAACTTCTACTGCTTCAGACTTCCATTTCCAACAGTGTTTAAAACATGGTTTAAAGTCAAATGCTTTAGCAATTGGCTTGGCTTTCCAAATGTCAGGCCCATTTTAATTTTAAAAAAAGAATCTTATTCCACAAGAGATTAAAGAATTTTAATTTCTTTAAGAATAGTCCTCCCTCGCCCCCAACCCCGCAGTACATATCCCCAAGCAGGGGCTACTTACTGATTTTAATCAATGCATATTTTCTTTTGGACTCTTTATGTTGGTTAAAAAAAAAAAAGCCCCCAAGTTTACCTTTGTTACCCATTTCTGAAGGCTGAGCTTTGATAAGGATTATCCCATTTTACAAAATTTGCTGGATATGGCAATATTTATTTACATCTGGAGTGAAGAGATATCTTAACACCTCAAAAACTCTTTTAAAAATGTTTAAAAATATGTATCACATATGTACATTTAAAGCATAGTAATAAAGTGAACATTCATAGACCCATTCCCTGTTTAAGAAGGGGAACTTCACCAATGCTGTTGATGTTTCCACATACTCTTCCCCCTTTCCTTCTAGCTGTGTCACCTTTACATTGTCAGAGCGTACAGCACTTTCATGCTATTTTTTTGCCCTATCATCTTTTTTTTCCTAAAGACTTATTTATTTGATAGAGTGAGAGAGCGTGCATGCAGGTTGGGGGAGGGGCAGAGGAAGAGGGCGAGAGAATCCCAAGCAGACTTCTCACTGAACAGGGAGCCTGATGCAGGGCTCGGTTTCATGATCCTGAGATCATGACCTGAGCCAAAACCAAGAGTTGGTCACTCAACCAGCTCAGCCACCCAGGCACCCCTGCCCTATCATCATCTTTTAACCTTAATTATATAAATGTGTTCAATGCTCAATCCAGTTTTTATATGCTAAAGCTTACTCAATAATTTATTTGAAGCTCATTTTCCAGTAGAATACTCAGGAAAAACTTATGGAATCAATATCTCTGAGTACTTGCATGTTCATAATTGTTTGTTGAAGAATTCATTTTTAAAGATGGATATAAAATCCTTGGCTTATAGTTTCTTTCTCAGAATCTCTTAAAATATTGTTCCATTGTTCTCACCAGAAAATTTTGCTTGTGAGAAGTCTGATGTCAGTTTTATTTTCTGCTCCTCATATGTAACCTGGTCTTTTGTTTGGATGTCCAAATAATTTTTTCCTTTTCTTTAAAGTCTAGTAGTTTTACTAGAATATATCTTGGTGTTAACTATTGTGGGATAATTTCTTTGGGTACATAGTATGTCTTTTTTTGAATAAAGATTTAAGTCTTTTTTATTTCAGGCATGTCTTCTTAAATTATTTGAAATTTTTTTTGTTTTATTTGCTTTAGTTTTCTTTTGGGGGACTCAAATTATATGCATATTTGAGCATTTTTTGCCCATCATTTCTTTCTCTTGGATCTTTGTTATTGCTTTCTGTATTTTCATCCATATTTTCATGTGATTTTCCTTTGTATTGTATATTTGGCTCCCCAAATTTCCATGGGGTTGTTCTGAGAAAAAGATTCATAATAGCCGTGTTTCAGTTTTGAAAAGGAAAGAAAACTTTATTATTATTGTAGAAACCTAATAGAAACAGAAGAGGAAAGGAATCTACACATAGATGAAGGTAATAGTATGCAATAAAGGAGAATAAGGCAAAGTTACATCAAATTGGTATGGTGACTAACAACATAATAAAATAAAATTAAATTAAATTTAAAAAAATTTAAATTTAAAAAAAACATCCAACCTCATTAGCTGGAGAAGCCCCATGGAAACAGCCAGGCCGGAGTCCCAGTTTAGAGGCCTGGGCAGAGTGTCCTCCCCTCAGGTGAGACTTTCAATTGACCATCCCCATTAGGGCCATGTTTATAGGAAAAATAACAGGGTTTGAAATTAAACATTTGTTCGCTTATGTGCAGTTTGGAGCAAGCTGCATTTCTATGTTATCATGTTTTTATATTTTCAAAGAGCCTGGGCTACATGTGTCTGCCTCTCCTCCCAGATTCCATTCCAGGGGGCCTGGAGCCAGAGAGGATGGGACATAAGATTTGTAGCTCTTGGCGTCCAGAACAGAAGGGCCAATTCTGACCTGGAGGCAGATAATGTATTTTAAATAACCAGGCTCCCAAGGTTATTTACATAGCATGAATTCACAGACAACATTTCCTAGCTTGCTTGTGTATATGCAAGTTCAGGGGGTCAATTATGCAGGACAAATCACAGAAACATCTATCCATATGGAACAGAGGTCTATCTCCTCTTGTGTTCCTTTTGATCATTTTTTTTCTAATTCTATCTGATTTTTTTACATTCCTAATAATAAACACTCTTGAATTTTGTATTTCTTTTTTGTTTTTTTTAAAGATTTTATTTATTTATCTGACAGAGAGAGACACAGCGAGAGAGAGAACACAAACAGGGGGAGTGGGAGAGGGAGAAGCAGGCTTTCCACTGAACAGGGAGCCCGATGCGGGGCTCGATCCCAGGACCCTGGGATCATGACCTGAGCCGAAGGCAGACGCTTAACGACTGAGCCACCCAGGTGCCCCTGTATTTCTTTTTATGTAATGTTATTGTCTTCAATAAAGAGAATTTGTCAATTGTACAACAAAATGTAATCTGATTTTTTGTTTTTTTTGTAAGTATTTTTTCATGTAAGCTACAAATTAGGAAAAATTTTATTGGATCATCTATTCTGTTGGTAGGGTTGGTAGACAAGGCAAAGGTTAGATGACCAGTGGAAATTTAATTTTTACATCACCTTTTGTTAAGCTATGCTAGAGAGATTCTTCTTTTTCTTCTTCATTGTCTTCCTCTTCTTCTCCTCCTCCTTCTTCCATTTCCACCTCCCCTCCCCTCTCCTTCTTCTTCTTCATCTTCTTTTGTTTTGTTCCCTCTACCCCTAAGATCTTGGGTACAAAGTAGAATCCATAAGGAATTTGGGTAATTCAGCCAGGGAACTGTGACTTATGTCTATGAAACTGTATAAAATTTGCCAAACTATTTCTTTCCAAAGAGATAGATTAAAAAAAAAAAAAGCATAGGATATTCCCAACCTATTTTTTTTTTTTAACCTTTTGACCACCCCTTTCACCTATTATTTCTCCTGCTTCAACCCCTTGCCTATAACAACCACCATTCTTTTTCTGTATCTGTGAGCTTGGTTTTGAGATCTCTTTCTCTATGTGTATATGTGTGTATATAAATATATACATACTTAGATACCACATATAAGAGATTATATGATTGTCTCACTTATTTCACTTAGCA
Source organism: Phoca vitulina (assembly GCF_004348235.1). Lineage (NCBI taxonomy): Eukaryota > Metazoa > Chordata > Mammalia > Carnivora > Phocidae > Phoca > Phoca vitulina. Next base: position 451,807 of record NW_022589713.1, on the reverse strand, counting down.
TAATGCCCTCGAGGTCCATCCATGTTGTCACAAATGCAAGATTTCATTCTTTTTTTTTAAAATTTTCATTCTTTTTTATGGCTGAATAATATTCCATTGTATATGTGTACCAAAATTTTTTTATCTCTTTATCCACCAATGGACACTTGTTTCCATATCTTATCTCTGTCAATGTACTTTAAGGGGTGCAGTTATCTTTTTGAGTTAGTGTTTTTGTTTTTGGATAAATTCCCAGAAATGGAATTGCTGGATCATATGGTAGTTCTGTTTTTAATTTTTTGAGGAACCTCCATGCTAGAGGTTTTCCATAGTGACGGAATGACTTTACATTCCTACCAGCAGTGTGTAGGGTTCCCTTCTCTCTACATCCTTGCCAACACTTATTTCTTATCTTTTTGATGCTAACCATTTTGACAGGTATGAGTTGATATTTCATTGTGGTTTTGATTAGCATTTTCCTGATGATTAATGATGTTGAGCATCTTTTCATGTACTGTTGGCCATCTGTATGTCTTCTTTGGAAAAATATCTATTCAGAGCTTCTGCCCATTTTTTAATGGGATTGTTTGTGTTTTTGCTATTGAGTTGTGAGTTCTTCATGTATTTTGGACAATAACTATCAGATTTATGATTTGCAAATATTTTCTCCCATGCAATAGGTTGCCTTTTCATTTTGTCAGTGGTTTCTTTTGCTGTGTCGAAACTTTTTAGTTTGTTATAGTTCCCCTTGTTTATTTTGCTTTTGTTGCTTTTACTCTTGCTGTTAGATTAAAAAAATCATTGGCAAGACCTATGTCAAGGAGCTCACCATCTACCTCTTCTTCTAGGAATTTTATGGTTTCAGGTCTTCTGTTCAAATCTTTAATCCATTTTGAGTTGATACTTGTATATGATGTAAGGTAGTGATCCAGTTTCATTCTTTAGTATGTGGCTGTCCAGTTTTACTAATACCGCTTACTAAAGAGACTATCCTTTTCCTATTGTGTATTCTTGCCTACTATGTCGTAGATTAATTGATCATATATGTATGGGTTTGTTTCTAGACTCTCTATTCTGTTCCATTGATCTGTGTATCTGTTTTTCTGCCAATACCATACTGTTTTGTTTTTTTTTAAAGATTTTATTTATTTGACAGAGAGAGCGAGCAAGCTCAAGCAGGGGGAGCAACAGGCAGAGGGAGAGGGAGAAGCAGGCTTCTGCTGAGCAGGGAGCCTGATGTGGGGCTCGATCCTAGGACCCCAGGATCATGACCTGAGCTGAAGGCAGCCACTTAACTGACTGAGCTACCCACATGCCCTAACTGTTTTAATTACTGTACCTTTGTAATTGAGCTTCAAATCAGAGAATGTGATGCATCCAGCTTTATTCTTCTTTGTCAAGATTACTTTGGCTATTCGGTGTCTTTCGTGGTTCCATACAAATTTTAGGATTGCTGGTTGTACTTCTGTGAGAAATGCCATTGGAATTTTGATAGGGATTACATTCAATCTGTAGATTGCTTTGGGTATTATGGATATTTTAATAATATTAATTCTTCCAATCCATGAGCACAGAATATCTTTCCATTTATTTTTGTATTCTTCAATTTTTTTCCTTAATGTCTTGTAGTTTTTAGCATATAGGTCTTTCACCTGCTTGGTTAAATTTATTCTTAGATATTTTATTATTTTTGATGCAATTGTTTTGTTTAGATTTTATTTATTTGAGAGAGTGTGTGTATGCAAGCAGGGTGGAAGAGCAGAGGGGGAGGGAAAAGGAGAGGGAGAGAATCTCCAGCAGACTCCATGCTGAGCTCAGAGCCCGACTTGGGGCTTGATCTCACAACCCTGAGATCATGACCTTAGCCGAAACCAAGAGTCCGACGCTTAACTGACTGAACCACCCAGGTGCCCCTATTTTTGATGTAATTATAAATGGAAATGTTTTTCTTACTTTCTCTTTCTTTTTAAAAATATTTTACTTATTTGAGAGAGAGAAAGAAAAAAAGCATGAGTGGGGGGAGGGGCAGAGGGACAAGCAGACTCCCTGCTGAATATGGGGCCTGATGCGGTGCTCAATCCCAGGACCCCCAAGATCATGACCTGAGCTGAAGTCAGATGCTCAACCCACTGAGCCACCCAGGCGCCCCTTAATTTCTCTTTCTGATAGTTTGTTATTAGTGTAGAAAAGCAGCAGATTTTTGTGTATTGGCTTTGTATCCTGCAACATTTCTGTTCTGATTTCTGATGATTTTCACATTTTATTCTCTTCTTTTCTAGCCATTTTATTTCTGATATGTGCTGTATTTTTAGAAACTATGTTTTCTTGATTTAGCTCATTTGGATGTATTAAGATTATGGTTTTCATTTGTTTGAGTCTACATTTTTCTGGTTTGTTGTCGTTGGGATACTTTATAGTTCATTTTTTTCTGTTTTTTTGGGGGGGGCAATCATTTAGTATGGAATTAGAGAGCATATTCCTTTCATATTTCAGTGAGATGAGTTTTCTTGGGCTACAAGGACAAGGTTTCAGAGTGATGTGGGGATTGTCCAAAGTAGCTTTCAGAACTTTATAGCTTAAAGACTTTCTATTCTATTGTTACTAGAAGAGACTTAAGTATGGCTTTTTCTGCACAGCTATTTCCGGACAGAATCTGGTTCAGGAAGGTTTTCTGCCCCTAGCCCTGTTTGTCGTAGAGCTTTAAAGACCTTGTCTTCAAAAGAAGTGTTCTTACCTTTAGATGTAGTATTTTTGCTGTTCGCTATTACTTGAGTTCTGCTTCCTCTGGACTCTTCCTCAATATATTGTATTTAAAATTTCTTTCTCCATGGCCTTCAGGGTCCTGCCTTGCTCAACTTTTTTTTTTTTTTTTAATTTCCAACAATTTTTTTCTTAGGTGAGCCTCTGTCTTTCTAGAAGAGAATTTGCTATATAATACCTTTGTCTTAAAATTCACTCTTTTTAAAAACTGATACTAATATAGCTACCCCAGCTTTCTCTTGGTTAGTATTTGCACGATATATCTTATTCTATGCAGTATTCCTCCTTCTATTTTATTTATTTTTTTAACATTTATTTATTTATTTTAGAAAGAGTGGGGGAGAGAGTGTATTTATATGTATAAGTGGGGTGAGGGGTAGAGAGAGAGAATCCTCAAGCAGACTCCCTGTTGAGCACAGAGCCCCCTGCAGTGCTTGATACAGGGCTCCGTGTGGGGCTCAATCCCAAGACCCCTGAGGTCATGACCTGAGCTGAAACCAAGAGTTGGATGCTGAACCGACTGAGCCACCCAGGCACCCCCTATACGTGTATCCCTCCTTATCCACAAGGGATATATTCCAAAAATCCCACTGGATGCTTGAAACCATGGATAGACCTGCACCCTATCTGTATTATGTTTTTTCATGTATATGTATTATATATAATATATATATGTATATTCC
>NW_022589713.1:414036-448285 GCF_004348235.1 Phoca vitulina | reverse complement strand
TTTTCATGTATATGTATTATATATAATATATATATGTATATTCCTTTTTTTTTTTTTTTTTTTTTTTAGATTTATTTATTTATTTGAGAGAGCGAGAATGAGAGAGAGAGAGTACATGAGAGGGGGGAGGGTTAGAGGGAGAAGCAGGCTCCCCGCTGAGCAGGGAGCCCGATGCGGGACTCGATCCAGGGACTCCAGGATCATGACCTGAGCCGAAGGCAGTCGCTTAACCAACTGAGCCACCCAGGCGCCCTATATATGTATATTCCTAAATATATATATATCTCTATGATAAAGTTTAACTTATAAATTAAGCACAGTAAGGTATTAACAACTAATAATAAAAATTATAACAATATATTGTGATAAAGTTTATGTGAAGGTGGTCTATCTTAGAATACCTTCTTGTATTGTATTTACCCTTCTTGTGATGACATGAGATGATAAAATGCCTATGTGATGAGATGAAGCAAAGTGAATGACATAGGCATTGTGATATAACATTAGGCTACTATTGACCCTCTGATGATATATCAGGAGGCTCATCTGCATGTGGACCCTAGTTGACCAGGGGTAACTGAAACCTAAAAAGTGAAATGGGATAAGAGGAGGACTACTGTCCTTTTATTTCAACCTTTCTGTCGCCTTCTCTTTTATGTATGTATCTTGTAAACAGGATATAGTTTTTTTTTTCCAATTAAACAACTTATTTTTGTAACTGCCAAATTAATTTTATTCACATTATTTTATTACTGATAATATCTGGAACTGTTTCAATCATCTTAGAGTTTATATATGTACAATTTTTACTTTGTATATGCTGTTTGTCCCCTCCTGCCTCTTACTGATTTTCCTTTTACAAATTTTCCCCCTCGACAGGTTTGAATTTCTGTACTATATTTTTTTAGTGGTTTTTCTTCTTTTTGTTGGAAATCTTACATACATACTTACCAGTCCAACAAAGTCTGAAGTTCCTTAGTATGTCAAGCCCCCTCCCAAAGGAAAAAAAACCACATATGCACAAAGATGGCCATCTGGTTATTCTTCTCCTGACTGGTTTACATACTAACATTGTCCATTATATTGTTTTTAATTTTTTGCTGTTAAAATTGGACTTTACCTTCATACATTTCTGTTACTATCATATCTGTTGATACCATCATATTGTATCATTTGTGTTTCCATTTGCTTCACTTACCATTCCTCCTTGCAACATTAGACCTTCCTACTCAGATCATTTTTTTTATAGCAATAGCTAACTTATACAGTATTTTTGATCAGTTATGGGAATTCTCAACTATTATTTCTTTAAAAATTTATTTTACATTCTCTATATTCTCTTTCTTTGGGCCCACAATTAAACATATCTTATATAATCTGTCCATATGTCTGCTTTATATTTTTTACCATTGTATATTTAAGCTATATTCTGTACTGTCTACTGATCAATTATAATTCTCTCTCTTCAGCTGTATCTTATCTACTATATAACTCACGTATTGAGTTTTTAATTTCAAAGGTATATTATTTATTACTCAAAATTTTTGTTTTTGTATTTTTCAAATTTCCTTGGTCATTTTGGTAGTCTCCTATTCTGTGCTCACTTTTAATTGTGAATTTTAAAGCATTTCTATTCAGGTCTTTATTTTATATATGGTATCTAATAATTTCAACTTCAGATGTTCTTGGAGGCCTGTTTTTTTCAGTCTCTTGACTCTTACTGATGAAGGCTTGTTTCCTTGTGTGTTTGGTTGGTTTTGATTGTAAACTCATATACTATTGAACTTATCCTGTGGAAATTTTGAGGGACTAAATTTTGGTTGTTTTTCTGTGGAAAAGATTTCCAGTTGCATCCACTGATATCTAGGAGGTATTGCCAACTTGGAAAGCTTTAGCCCCTTTTAAGAGTCCTTGTTTAATGTGGGAGTTCAGGTTCAGCTCTTTCACATTGTGAAAGGCTATCTTATAATCATTGGCTCCAGGAAAATCCTATGACTTTGCTTCTTCATCAGTGTTAACTGAGTGGCATTGTGCAAGATTCAGCTCTTCATTTTTCTTTCTTTCCTCTTGGTTCTTGAGGATATTTACTAAACCTCAAAATGCTTTATAAAATATATTTAAGTTAATCTATGCTTTTGTTTTATTTCTTCAGAGTATCAAGTTCTGGTCCATCATACTCCTGGAAGTGGATGTCAGGATCATTGGTCACTCACTTTTCTCCAAAGCAAATAATTTCTCTTGTATGTAGTACTTTAAGTATGTAAAACTTAGAGGGCAAAGATATGATCTTTTCTATTAATAAACAAAGACCTTTTTTATGTTAGGTCTTCAAAAGAAACCCCACAAAATCAGATGATAACTTTATTTGTTTCTCTCTTCCAGCATTCCTCCAAGATGCTAATAATTATAATATATAAATATAATAAAATAAATAATTTTAAATTAACTATAATTTAAATTATAGCTTCTGTGTATTTATTAAGTAAGCTTTTTTCTTTTGGTGTTACATCTAGCCATGGTTCTATAAAAACATCTATTTTCTAAATTCTTTTTGAAAGTATATTTTTAAATTCATCAAAACAATAAAACATAACAGAAAATTTGGGGGAAACCACTCCAACTTTGCGTCCTTCACTGAGCTGAGACACCCAGAAAGCACAGGTAGAGATGAGTTAGTAAACCCTAAAACAATGATTCCCCTGATCACATATCAGTCTGCTGGGGCAAATGTATGAGAGAATCCATGAAGCCTGGCAGAAGACAGACCCAGAAGGGAGCAGAGAAAAATCTTTCTCTTGACCCATGGACCAAGAATGTCAGAATGCCCATTCTTTTTTTTTTATTATTAGTTATGTTAATCACCAATATTACGTCATTAGTTTTTGATGTAGTGTTCCATGATTCATTGTTTGCATATAACACCCAGTGCTCCATGCAGAACGTGCCCTCCTTAATACCCATCATCAGGCTAACCCATCCCCCCACCCCTCTCCTCTAGAACCCTCAGTTTGTTTTTCAGAGTCCATAGTCTCTCATGGTTCGTCTCCCCCTCCGATTTCCCCCCTTCATTCTTCCCCTCCTGCTATCTTCTTCTTCTTCTTTTTTATTTTTCTAGAATGTCCATTCTTGAATCCTGTCCAGACCCCACCAATCAGGTTATGACTTTTTGACAAACTCTTGGAATGACAAGTTGCTTACAGTGAAGTTTTAGAATTGGCCTAAGTCTTCCCACCAATTTTTTAGCAAGAAGAAATTAGATGTTGACGTCAGACTCCTGAGTGCTCTTGGTGGTTCTAACTATCTGTGCTTGAATTAATATGGGGTAGACATTATATAGTTCTCATTTCAGATTATGGGTTTAGTCATCCTTAAAAACATTGCTTGATACATTATTAAGTGTTATAATTTTCATATAACTGTCATTTTTAATTACAATATATTTTAACAAGGGAAATAAAAATTTTCCTTTGTTGTACATTTAAGCCATTTCCAACTTTTGGCTTTAATATATAATATTGTAATAAAACTTAGTGTGCATAGACTTTTTTAAAGCATTATTTCTTTGCACTTAGATACTTAGATTTGGAATTACTAGAAATAAAGACATTAACACACTTAAGACTTTTGGTGAGGATTGCCAAATTGCTTTCCAAAAGGTTATACCAATTCTAACTGCTGCCAGCTATGTAAGAATATATTTCAGGGCACTGTGGCCAGCTTTGGACATTATCATTTATCTATTAGGCAATTAGTGTTCTTATGATTTTTAATTTTTGGCTGTTGGAGTCTACAGAGTCTATTTAATGAGTCTTCAGAAAGGGCTAGGCTGAGCAAATAGTGAAGAGCTGTAGGGTAAAAGGACATCCCAGTTGTTTGGACATTCATCATAGAATCTAACCAGATCTGTTTCCTCTTGGTCTAGCAAAATTCAGGTTACTTCTCTTCTTTCAACCTCTGTTTTTTCATTCAGGAAATGAAGTAGGGCCAGCTGCCCTCAGGATCCCATTTGGATTCAAGATTCTGATCCACCTCTCAGTGTGGACTTCACATTTCAAATTTGTGCAAATTTCTCTGGTTGTCTTATCAATAGCTACAGGGATCTATCTGTCCACCATTGCATATTATTTTCTTTTCTTTGGTGTCTTCAGTAGAATGTATTTTAAATTTTGTTCCTCCTCTGCTTCCCCTTCTACTTTTGAAAATTCCAATTTAAAAAAAAGAATGCAAATATGGTATATAAATATTTAAAATGTGATTTGCATTTAACAAATTACACATGATCACATAATTCCCAATGTGATTTTGCATCAGGGAAGAAGTGAGAATATGTATTTTATATTAAATGAATAGCATTTAAATACTTTAATACAAACAAACTGCATTTGAATATTAATCTCTCCAAAAAAGACCTTGCCCAGGCACATTAAATATTTAAAACTTCCTTGATACAAAGTTCTCAAACCCCTTGAACACTTTCATTTTTCTCCATTATTTGTATGCATTTATTGTCAATTTTGAATCTCTACTTGTGATGTTTTTACTCTACAAGGAAAAGGTGAATTAACAGGCCAAGAATCCTTCAGGGTAGAGAGTGTTACCTATTATGCTAAATGTAGCAGTGAGGAGAGCTGAATATGTGGTAAGGGGAAGGAAATTGTCTGATAATAAGATGTTCTGCTTAAGAATGATAGAAACATTGATTCTTAATATTGGAAATGACCTCAGAAGTCATAGAGCTGAATCATCTATCTAATGCTGAATCCAGGTACCACATCTCCAGGTGGTTTGTCAGCCAGTTACTTCTTGAATACCTTCAGTGTTTGGGAGCTCACCACCTCACAAGCCAGCCCTGACTTACAATTAGACAGTGTTTGGGAAAGTTCTTATTATTTTGAGTTTAATTTTACCTCTAAATGAGCCACTAATTTTAGTTTATTTTCTTGGAGCAATTACATGTGATTAGGTAATTCTCAAAGTGATTTTGTATAAAGTAATATTCTTTTTTTTTCTTTTTTCTTTCTTTATTTGAGAGAGAGAGAGTGAGAAACAACATGAGAGAGGAGAGGGTCAGAGGGAGAAGCAGGCTCCCCGCTGAACAGGGAGCCTGATGGGGGGCTCGATCCCAGGACTCCGGGATCATGACCTGAGCCGAAGGCAGTCACTTAACCAGCCGAGCCACCCAGGTGCCCATGTATAAAATAATATTCTGCAGGCATGTTCAGTGTTCTTAATAATGATTAGGGACGCCTGGGTGGCTCAGTCGTTAAGCGTCTGCCTTCAGCTCAGGTCATGATCCCAGAGTCCTGGGATCGAGTCCCGCATCGGGCTCCCTGCTCAGCTGGGAGCCTGCTTCTCCCTCTGCCTGCCGCTCTCTCTCAAATAAATAAATAAAAATCAAAAAAAAAAAAAAAATAATGATTAAAAATAAGTTTCACAGAAAGGAATATTTGTCAAGTATTCACTAAGGGACTTGAACTCAAGAACAAATTTGGTGATTTTTTTTTTTTTTTGATTTTACACCCAAAGCAAAGACAACAAAAGCTAAATTAACAAGTGGGACTACAATAAACTTAAAACCTTGTGAATAGCAAAGGAAGCCCTCAACAAAATAAAAAGGCAACCTACTGAATGGGAGAAAATATTTGCAAATCATATATTATAAAAAAGACAAGTGTTAACAAGTGTTGGAAAGGAGGTGGAGAGGGAATCCTTATGCACTGCTGTTGGAAATGTAAATTGGTGCTGCGACCACTGTGGAAAACAATATGGAGCTTCCTCAAAGAATTAAACGTATAACTACCATATGACCCAGCAATTCTACTTCTGGGTATATATCCAAAGGAAATGAAATTATATCTTGAAGAAGTATCTGTATTCCAATGTTCACATCAGCATTATTTACAATAGCCAAGACATGGGCACAACCTAAGTGTCCATCAGTGGATGAATGGATAAAGAAAATGTGGTATATATACACAATGGAATATTGTTCAGACTTACAAAGAAGGAAACCTTGACATTTACAACAACATGGATGGCTATTGAGGGCCTTATGCTAAGTGAAATAAGTCAGAGAAAGACAAGTATTTTATAATCTCATTTATATGTGGAATCTAAAAAACAGAACTCATAGAAATAGAGAACAGATTTGTGGTGGTCAGAGGCAGAGGGGTGTAGGAGTATGGGGGAAATGGACAAAGGTGGTGGTCAAAAGATACAAACTTCCAATTACAAATAAATTTTAGGGATGTAATGGTGACTAGTTAGTAATAATGTGTTGTGTATATGAAAGTTGCTAAGAGAGTAGACCTTAAAAGTTTTCATTACAAGAAAAAATTTTATAACTGTGAGGTGATGGATATTAACTAAATTTATTATAATCATTTTACAATATAAGCAATATCTAATCACTGTGTTGTATGCTTTAAACTAATGTTATATGTCAATTATATTTCAATATCAGTGGGAAAAAAAGATCAGAAGTCAATAAAGAGACTTTAAATCAGTGATTACAACATACTAATAACCACCAGTAGATTGTTAGCTGTTTATAAGCACAGTACTTTCTCATCAATAAATACTTAATTGGTTTAGTTTTTTTAAAAAACAGCTAGTTAAGAGTTAATAATAATGATGATAACAACAACAACAACAAACATCTAGCATGTAGTGTTTCCTCTGTGCCAGGCAATGCTCTAAGTATTTTATATATACGGATTCATTTAATCTTTACAATCACCTATGAAGTATGTACTGTTACCCCATTTTACAGGGGAAGAAGCTGAGACACAAGTTAAATTTCCCAAGTTATAAATGGCAGTGATTGGTTTTAACCACTTTGATTCAGAGTTTGTGTTCTTATCTATTATGCTATACTTAAGAGTGACTACATAATTTATCATTCAAACCAAGACACTTTTGAGAGTGGAAGAGGGCACTCATAATAAGTACTCCCAGACAGCACCACAGCTATACTGCTTCTCAAGTGACAGGCTAAGAACGTACTGAAAGCTCTCAATATCACCATGAGGGGCAGATCCAAGTTTTCTGGGGCCTGGATGTTATGAATTTTGAGGGCCCTCCTTCAGAAAAAGAACATGGTAGCTATGAATACATTAAATATCAAAATGAATTTTTTTATGAGAAAGAGATCACAATAAATTAGTGGAATCTTGGGTATTCACATCTCTTTCTTCTGAGATCTATTTGGGAATATTACCATAAACCCTTGGTTGCAACTTGGCCTCCCTCCCTGCATTGAACATTCTACAACACCCAGATTTCACAGGGGTGGTGCAAACCAGAGCTCTACATTAGTTTCATGGTAGGTCTGTTTCTGCTCACCATTTTCAGGTTACTTAGAAAATAAGTTGAGCACCTAGAATGTTTGTGGTGCTTACTACTTGATAAGATAACACAGCATTTTAAAATACATGTCCAAGGATGACCACAGACACTTCAGAGTGGCCACTTTATAGTTCCCTGAGCCCAGTAAGGCACCATTTAGATCCTCTGGAACAGTTCCTGTCTAGGCAGGTAGTGGGGGTGACTTTCTGTGAATGGGTTGAGCTACTGGTTTAAAGTTTCTGGTGTGGGTTCAGCACCAGCCAGTGTGTTATGTTGACATAACCCCCATCTCCCTCTCCCTGTTGATCTCTTTGACCCTCTCTCCTAGCTCAGAGATGACCTCATAATCTTGAATTTCCAGCCTTAGAATACCTGCTTTGTAAAGAAAATATTAGTGATTCTGCAAGGTCCGATGCCCCTTATATTTAGGAATCTCATAGTGCCATATGCATTAGCAACATTAAATTATCACTAATAAAGGATAAGAAAGGCAAGTGCTCACTTATTTGTAGTCCTGTATAGATTTGAATGCTCTCAGAGATATAAATTAAATTATTACTGTTCTCCTACTATGTGGTGCCAACTCCATTCTCATTCTTTTCCTCTTCTCCTCCCTTACCTGTTTTCTCCCCACTACCCCTTAATCTTCTAAGATAGACAGTGCAGGAATTTGGGTTAAGAAAGGGTGAAAACCTATTTTGGTTTTTTTTTCTTTTTTTGTGGTGAGGAGATGCATAACGGCTGTCCTGTCTTACATAAATTTTTTTCTGTGATCACCCCCATTGCTTCCTTGCAAAAACAAGTATTAGAAATAGGAATTAGAAAGGTTCCTTCTTACTGTTCTAGTAAAAGACAGGAAGCCTGAAATCTGAAGCTAGCTACTGTCTGTCAGGCTAAGTTGTTCATTATATTCTTGTTTGTCTTGTTTAGATTATACATCCCCTGGGGAAGAGGCTGGGTGGTTTTATTACAGTACCCATCGGTCTGTCAACACCATCGAAATTAAAGCAAACACTCTTCTCAAATGGCACTTTTTGATCATGTCTCCCTATGTCCAGACTGCTTAGGACTGAGAGCTTTGAGTTAGCTATGACACCATTAAAATGGACTGAACCCAAAATGACTGGGATGTTCTTGAGAAAATTCATTTTCTCATCCTGACATGGACTGCAGAAGACACACTGAAGCTGCAAAACACAGCTTGGAAATGACTAGACTAATTTTAGAACCCATTTACACAGCTGCTCCACTGAAAAGCTGAATTTCATTGTAATTCTTGCTCTGGGAGGGTTTGCCTTTTATTTAATTAAAAATGATCGCCAAGGCAGGCTTTTGCTATAGTAATGTCCACAGTAAAACTGCAAAGTGAGTGTGATTGCAGTAGCTCTCTGACATTCTGCTTTATTAGATGTCAGTTTATAATTAAAAGTTTGAGTGGCAGAACTCTGAGTACCCAGAAGAATGGTTTTGAGGATCTTAATTATTTCCAGCCATCTTCCTAGCAAATATATGAGACTGTGAGATTTGACATGGAGGGACACATTTGGCATTCCCCAAACATTCCCTTTGAAAAATGCAAAAATAGGAAATGTTCTAGGGTTTAGAACCCAGGAGAGGGAAATTCATGTTCCGAAATGCAATTGAAATCATCCCCTGCTAGGTGAAAAAGTTACATGTTTGAAGCCATAGATATTAGAAGCAAAACAAAGGGAGTCAAATACCCTAGGGAAAGACATCAGTCTTGGTTATGAAGTTAATTAGAAAAATAAAAGTGCTTTTCCCTTCTAGTTATGCTTGTTATTACTAATGCCATGATATTCATTTTATGGAATGCTTTTTAGAAATACCTAAATTTTATTGAAAAAGTGTTTTGAGATTTTTTTCCATTTATGCAAACTAATATAACAAACAATACACGAAACTTTGGGATTCATCAAATGCTCTTTTATTTTGTGACACCTAGGTGCCTAGAACTGAATTAATCACAATCATCAAATGCTTTTCTCCTAAGGGCTATTTATATATCTGAAACTTCACACTTTGAAAGTGAGCCAGTTAGGAATTTCTGGGGAACCAACCAACTTAATTGTTAATCTTATTAGCAAATTACATAATATAATAGTCAATGTACTTTATATTAATAGACTCAAGGCTGCTTGCAATTTACTTAAGTTTGTTACCTTAATACTACCACATTTTAAAGATCAAGTCACATTTAACAATAAAACTGTCAACAAGGTTGCAGTTGAATCTGTTAAGGCTATTTTAGTGGGTCAAAGTTAGGTTTGTGGACATCATTACTCCTTGTTACCTAGTATTGTTTAATAAAGGGACTGATTAATTGATAAAGCAGAAGCAATGTAAAGAGAGATTAGATGTCCCAAATGACTGTAGATCTGTTTGATGGTGTGGAGTCTTTGCATCCTTATTTTCTAGAAGGAAATAGTAGCAAGCAAAGAGAAAATAGCCATTTTCTTTCTTTTTTTTTTTTTTTTTTTAAGATTTTATTTATTTATTTGACAGAGAGAGAGACAGTGAGAGAGGGAACACAAGCAGGGGGAGTGGGAGAGGAAGAAGCAGCTTCCCGCGGAGCAGGGAGCCTGATGCGGGGCTCCATCCCAGGACCCTGGGACCATGACCTGAGCTGAAGGCAGACGCCCAACGACTGAGCCACCCAGGCGCCCCCCAAAATAGCCGTTTTCTATTGCCATCACATTAACAAGTGGCTGAAATTTCTGCAAACTAAATTTTAAAGCTAAGTTCAGAAAATGTTAAGCCATATTAGTTTCCATCAATCCCAAATTGGCAGATTTTTAGAACTGTCTGCTGATTTAAATGTGAGAGGTGAATTACAGATTTAAATGAAGTACATGTGGTGTTTGGAGATGACTTTTTTAGCATGCACATTCTCCACTAATTGGCTCCCAGGAGGTGAATGAGAGTTTTTGTTGTTCTTCTAGGTTCAGCTTTAAGCAAAGTGAACCAGCAAAGTTAGCTCGCCACAGGCATTCAAAGTATTGTTTAAAATACCACCCCCACCCCCTGCAAAAAGAGAGAATGTTATATGGGAGATAAACTAACTTTGGTTTACAAAATTTACTTTAAAAATATTGTGTTTATTATAGCATCTTCTTACAATCATCATGTCAGTTTCAGAATCATATTTTAAAAAGCCTGGTGTGGCCTTTCAAAAATACTTTCAATTGGGGGTAAGTTCAAGTTGCACCATATTTTGGGAAAAAAGTTGTGTGAGTCTGAGGTGGAGGCATTATGAAAGCTGAAGAGGCTATTTTTTTTTTTTTAAGATTTTATTTATTTATTTGAGAGAGAGAGAATGAGAGACAGAGAGCATGAGAGGGAGGAGGGTCAGAGGGAGAAGCAGACTCCCTGCCGAGCAGGGAGCCCGATGCGGGACTCGATCCCGGGACTCCAGGATCATGACCTGAGCCGAAGGCAGTCGCTTAACCAACTGAGCCACCCAGGCGCCCGCTGAAGAGGCTATTAAACATGTCGATAGAGAACCTCTTAGCTAGCTGTTGGAAAACAACGTCCCACATCAAGTCCTTATCCAAATTCTGTAATGTCCTAGCCAGTTTGGCTAAGTCCCTCTCCTCAGGTTAATTAGTAATGTTGGGAAAAATAAAGGACTGTTGAAGAAATTATTTATCTTCTACAGTGTGTGTATGAAAGACCAGATTGGGCTTTAAAATTCTTAGCACATATCAATAATGTTCTGTGCAATCCCCCACTCTTCCTTCTTTATCATTTCTTTTCTTGATGCACACTGTGTGTTTTAAAGTTTCCTTCAGTTCCATAAAAATAACACCCAAACCATATTGAGGTGAGTTAATAAACCTTTTCCTTCTTCTTCTAATTTTAATGACTACATGTGTTAGTATATCCTTTCAAGTAGTTGGGCTATATATTGATGAGAATCATTGTAGTAGCATTGGTCTGTTAATGAATTCATTCAAGGACAGTTTATTAAGGTCCGACTGTGTGTTATGGATTGTTCAAGGTTCTGGAAGTAAGAGTGAATAATGCCTAGTCCCTGCCTTTTAAGGGAACAGTGAGTCTCAGGGCTAGACCTGCAGGTAGATGAAGATAATCCATTGTAGTAGTGCTACAGATGACAGACGATATAGGACATGTGTTATGCTGAAGGGACTCCTATAGACACTTACACGTATTAATGTTAATATAGTCCCCAGAGAAACACAGTGAATTAGGTACTATTATTAACCCCATTTTATAGCTGAGGAAACTGAAGCAAAAGAGGTTAAGCAACTTTGTCCAATGTCACACAATCAGCAAGTAGCTGACCCAGGAAGGCTGACACATGAATTACTTTTTTCTACTCGGGAGGACAATACCTCCATTTTGAACCCCATAATTTTTTCTGCTTCAACTCTCTCCCTACTCCCCATTCTTTTTTTTTTTTTTTTAATAAAGATTTTATTTATTTATCTGAGAGAGAGAATGGGAGACAGAGAGCATGAGAGGGGAAGGGTCAGAAGGAGAAGCAGACCCCCTGCTGAGCAGGGAGCCCGATGTGGGACTCGATCCCGGGACTCCAGAATCATGACCTGAGCCGAAGGCAGTTGCTTAACCAACTGAGCCACCCAGGCGCCCTCCCTACTCCCCATTCTTACATATGCAACAAGCCATTACTCTCCAAGGCCCATAGGAGTGTGTAGTTCCTGTACTTTCATGACTTTCCTTGTCTGGCCTGGCTTTTGGATGGCCCCATCCCTTTTTCCTTTCTCCTGATTTTGTACCTCAAGAACTGGGTTGGCAGATTAGATAGACAATGCATGCCAGTAATACCACTTTGAGATACAGGTTTGAGCTTTCAAATAGTGTTGTTTTGGAAGAACTTGAGATCTGAGACAGTGCTTGAAATGATTTACGTTTCTGACATTCCCAAGAGTATATAAACTATCAACAGGGAAATAATATAGTTATGCTGATTTAGGTGTGGCTTTAAATTTAAGGTCTCTTTAGGTCTAGAAAGATCCTTATATAAGCGAAGGAAGAATCCATTTATTCATTCAATATACATTAATGAGGTACATATGTTGCTTTTCTTGGTTTTATTATTTCTTTTGGGGAAACGAGACATGTATACATTAATTCAGTAATAGAACAATTCCGGGGTACCTGGGTGGCTCAGTCGGTTAAGTGTCTGACTCTTGATTGCAGCTCAGGTCGTGATCTCAGGGTTGTGAGCTTGAGCCCCACATCAGGCTCTGTGCTGGGTGAGGAGCCTGCTTAGGATTCTCTCTCTCCCTGTCTTTCTGCCCCTCCCCATCTCTAAAAAAATAATAATAGAACAATTCCAAGAGTTATCTTAGCAACTAAATGGAATAGACAGTGTTTCAAAATTTCCCTTGATAGTGAAGGCCAGGTTTCTGATCATTGGCTTATAGTTAGAATGGGAAAAGATCCTAGAAATAATTTAACCTACCATTTCTCAATTCTATATAATTATCACCTATATATTGTTAATATTTTTGTCTTAAATCAATTTCCTGTTTTTATTTAAATAAATTACAGTATACTGTAAGTGAAACCAGTTTTATATGCCATAAATAGAAAAATATATAATTTAATACAATAAAGATAAAACAACATTTTAATTCTAGCTAAAGACTTTGCCTTTGGAAGACTGTAAATTTAAGGTGTGCCCTCTGTTAAAAAAGAAGATTTGCTGGTATTAGGAAGGTGTCAAAGCTATACTAGCACCAAGCTGAGACTTCTCCTTGACCTTCTTAGAAAGTTTAAAAAGAGAATTGAAAAGGAAATAACTTTTTTACTTAGAGATTCAATATTATTTAATACTTTTAACCAACTCATCTGTTACTTCCACTAATATAGATCCCAAACTTTGGGACATATTAACTTAATTGCATCTCCTTAGTTTTCAAACTAGAAAACCTAGATTCACAAAGATAAATTATTGGGCAAGTCAACACTGGAACCTGGGTCTCCTGATCTGTGATCTTTCCCTGCTCCCTCTCCCTGCAATTAAAAAAACACAGAAGTGGGATGCTATTTAGAGGTAACCTGTCAACTTAGGGTGTGGCCCATCCAAACTCTCTTGTAACTAGCTATGTTTAGTGCTTTTTTTTTTTTTTTTTAAGATTTTATTTATTTGACAGAGAGAGACACAGCAAGAGAGGGAACACAAGCAGGGCGAATGGGAGAGGGAGAAGCAGGCTTCCCATGGAGCAGGGAGCCCGATGTAGGGCTCGATCCCAGGACCCTGGGATCATGACCTGAGCCAAAGACAGATGCTTAACGACTGAGCCACCCAGGCGCCCCTATGTTTGGTGCTTTTAGTAATGAATTGATCATTGCTTTCCTGCCTTCTTTAAGTAGATTTACTATTCCCTTTACATATCTGCTTGCTTATTTGTATATACTTATTTATATTTAAATGCAGTATATGTGGAATTTGAATTTTGGAGTTTCTCAAAATTAAGAGACTGAATTAAATTCAATCTCAGCAAGATCTCATCCTCCCCTGGTACTCTACTACATTGCCTTTGATGAAGTTTTGCTATTACCCTGGGAACAGTTTATTTTGACCTTTTCACAGTCTACCTGTTCTCTATTCCTAGTATAGTACCTCTTCTCATCAGAGAACTTGAAGGAAGTATTATATTACGCTCTTTAAAATTGAAGCTAAAGTAGGGCTTAGGACTACACCAAAGCAATACACTTGGGGGTAGGGGTGATAAGGCACTTTTTTTTCTCTAAGACATATTTCATCACATTTTTCTTAATATATTTTATACTTTACACTTCACTGTGAAAGAAAATGAGCTACTAAGCTGTTCAAAGAGGGCAGATTTAAAATCACATAAATGTTTTTTTTTTTTCCCTGAAAATATTATCCTATTTGGGTCTTCTTGTTATTGTTACTTTTATTATTCTTGGTTTGGGTTCACTTGTTTTATTGATGCTGCAACTAATTTTTAACAGCGTACATTTTGTTTCCTTCTTTTTTAGTGAATTTGAGATTAATATCAAATAAATAGTAGCCTGTAGGCTTTTTAAATGTTTGGCCTTTGTATATTGGTATATTGCTGCTATTAAAAGTTACCACACTAGAACCCTCGTGGTAACTTTTAATAGCAGCAATATACCAATATTCTGCATGGAGCACTGGGTGTTATACGCAAACAGCGATTCATGGAACACTACATCAAAAACTAATGATGTAATGTATGGTGATTAACATAACATAATAATAAAAAAAAAAGTTACCACAATCTTAATGTGTTCAAACAAGATAAATTTATTATCTTACATTTCTGGAGGTCAGAAGTCTGATACAGGTCTCATTGGCTAAAGTGAAGATGTCAGCAGAGCTGCATTTCTTTTTGAAGCTGTAGAGAAGAATCCATTTCCTTGTTTTTTATAGCTTCTAGAGACTGCCGGCATTCCTTGGCTCATAGACCTCCTTCTCCGTCTTCAAAGCCAGCTGTGGCTGACAGAGTCTTTCTCGAATTGTGTCGTGTTGACACTAATCCTTCTTCATCCATCTTCTACTTTAAGGGGCTTTGTGATTACGTTGGACCCACTTGGATAATCCAGGAAACTCTCCATCTCTTAAGGTCAGTTGACTGGCAAATTTAATTTCATCTGAGCCTTAAATCCCCTTTGTCATTTAGTTACATTTTCAAGGATGTAGACATCTTTGGGGGACCATTCATTATTCTGCCTACTGCAGTCTTTTCTTCAAAGTTATCTCTTTATAATTTTTTTATTATTATGTTACGTTAATCACCATACATTACATCATTAGTTTTTGATGTAGTGTTCCATGATTCATTGTTTGCGTATAACACCCAGTGCTCCATGCAGAACGTGCCCTCTTTAATACCCATCACCAGGCTAACCCATCCCTCCACCCCCCTCCCCTCTAGAACCCTCAGCTTGTTTCTCAGAGTCCATAGTCTCTCATGGTTTGTCCCCTACTCCGATTCCCCCCCCTTCATTCTTCCCCTCCTGCTATCTTTATACTTTTTTAAAGAAAAGATTTTATTTTGGGATGCCTGGGTGGCTCAGTTGGTTAAGTATCTGCCTTTGGCTCAGGTCATGATCCCAGAGTCCTGGGATCGAGTCCGACGTCGGGCTCCCTGCTCATCGGGAAGCCTGATTCTCCCTCTCCCTCTGCTCTTGCGCTCTCTCTTTCTCTCTCTCTCTCAAATAAATAAAATAAAATCTTAAAAAAAGATTTTATTTTATTTAAATGAGAGAGAGAGAGAACCTGAGCACAAGAGTGAGGGTGGGGAGGAGCAGAAGGAGAGGGAGAAGCAGACTCCCTGATGAGCAGGGAGCCTGACACAGGGCTCTGATCCCAGGACCCCAAGATCATGACCTGAGCCTAAGGCAGATGCTTAACCGACCGAGCCACCCAGAAGCCCGTATCTTTAGACTTTTAAAAATAAAAATATATTGGGCAAAATATGAATCTATTATAAGGTGATTATCAATTAAATTCATTTTAAAATCAAATATACCTCATTATGTAGATTAACATTTCCTGGAGACATGTATTTTAAAGATTTAAATTCATTATTAAATCTTTTTTTTTTTTAAGTATTTTTGGTGGGGAGATGATCATTTGCCATGTTTTAATGGAGCAGGGCTCGGCAAACTTTCCTGGTAAGGGGTCGCATAGGAAATATTTCAAATTTTTCAGGCTATACAATCACAGAACTCCACAACTCTGTTGTGGTAGCATGAAAACAGCCATAGATGTTATGTAAACAAGTGATTGTGGCTGTGTACCAATAAAACTTTATTTACAAAAAAAAAAAATCTTTGTTTTTTTTATAATTAGGATGGTATGACTAAAAGTCTTTCCCAACTGACCATTCAGTCTTAATCTTTAAATGTTTTTGGTATTTGGATGTGAAGTTTACAGAGATATTAATCAACTCTTTGGTAGGTGGATTTTATGAAGTTTGGTTGTGATGTGCTTTTCAGTCCACTGGTGTTCCCTTCTCTCCACATCATCCCTGTGTTTCCTCTACTCAAAGCTTTTCCTATAATTACTGATAAAAAATCAACCTCAACACTTCCAATAGAGGCTTCAAATCCTCAGTTATAGAGAGAAGACTATATTCCATCATGGATTTACTTTTAATTTGTTCTGGCCTAATCTAAAAAAGATTCAAAGATTCTGAATTCATTCGTTACGTCAACAGATATTATAATTTGGCACCTACAAAAGTGTGCAAAGTGCTTTTAAAAAAGTCAAAACATGTATGTTTCTGTTCTCAGAGTCGCAAGAATTTCTTCGCAAGAAGAAATTAAACTAGTATAAGAATAATGTATTAATACAGATTGACAAGAAATGTCATAGGGAGCACATACATGATCAATGATTATTTGGCAAATCAGTGGAACAGGAAGTAAATATAATGAGTTCTGAGTAAGGATAATTATCTTTGTATTGTGTGTACTCCATGCCCATATATTACCCATTACCACTTAACTACATCAGGCATGCCCCAGAAGCCACAGTAATTCTCCATATCATCATTAACTTATCCTTGTAAGAGGAAAAGTCTTAAGTACTAGATGCAAGTAAAGTAGTAAAGCTCATACTCAGATGTGGAGAAATTATGACTATTTTCAGATAGTCTTATTTGCAGGAGGTGTTCAGCATAAAGTACTCATGGTGAAGGCTCAGCAAATATTTATTAAAATATATTGATATGAATCGGCTCTTACTATTTTTTCATGTTGATAGACACTTTCCTAAATTTTTGTTATGTATTATTTTAATCTTTTCATGACTTTCATTTAGTATTTACTGTGGGAGGATTTTTCAGTTGTTATGTGCATTACTCAATTAACAATCCATGGTGGATTTAATTTACACAGTGTTTTCTGGTCATTAATGAGTATTAGTTACAATCCAGCCTAATATCATTTTAAGTAATATTTTCTGTCAAAGGACCACTTTCATTCATCTCAAACCTTGAGATATTATCCACGTTATGTTTATCCATGTATTGATATTATTGCAGATAACTGTATGGCATGGGTTCATTTGACTTTACTTTTATAATTTTAGCCCTATCTTAAGAAATTTAAAGCTGCAGAAGACTATTTTTTAAAAAGGCATTTTGCCTTGTTAATTCAAGACAAAAGTATAGAGTTTTCGCACCATAGATTTTGTTCATTAGTGATTATTTACATACTGACTTATTCTCTGGTAATCGTGATTTCCTCAGATGGGTATTACTTTTGGAAGTTTTAATTGGACTGTTTTTGGTATTGAAAAAGACTTTCTACAGAGTACTCCAATTCTACTGTATGACTCTAATTTCTTGCCTCCCTCACACTGATATTTTCATTCCATTACTTGTAATTGCATTTTATTAAAAAGAGAGAGAGGAAGAGAGGCATGACAAGGATGTAGATACAGAGAAAGGTGAAGTATTGGAGCCAGTAATTTAGTCTATCACAACTGCTATGGATTATACTACTAGATATAGCCCTGACAGGTGTGTATATCAACAGTGTGTCCAACTTAAACAATTAACTTCAATAAATTAATAGCATTATGTTCTAAATATCTACCCAGCGTACATTGAAAATACCTCTATCTAGTTATCTAATTGCATTTTATAACAACAATACCTAAATTTTATTCTTGCTTATATAATCTTCAAGTGATCCTCGCAACAGTCCTACTGATGTGAGATGCTGGAGTAAGAAAATTCAGAGAACAGCTGGTTGCTGACTTATAGCTGGATCTTGTGAACCAGTGGAGGCAAATGAAGTGGGGTTATGATACTATTTTCTGTCTATGCAATCTTCCTTCCTCATCACAGCATATCTCTCTGCTTGATCCTTCAATCCATTATAAGTATCTTTCTTTCTCTTGTATTCCCATCTCAGGAAGATTAAACTGCTTGACAGTAGAATGTGTTTTAGCTGACAGCAGATAACTAGGAATTCTATCTCCTGTCTTATATTATTATTAGTGCCAACTATGACTAAGATAAAGACCACTTTATAGAGAGCATTATTTTCATGCATGCATATGCAAAGGAAGAAAGCATAGGGTTAGGAGGAAGGTGCCTTGGCCTGGTAGAGCCTAGCTAGCTGCTCACCAAATCCCTTGTCCTCATATTCCTGTTGGATTACATTTCCCATTCTCCTGCGTAGTAGGTGGTAATCAAGAGATTAAATGATAGTGAGTATGGCAAAAATGGACAGGGAAAGAAACAACAAATGTTGGAGAGGTTGTGGAGAAAGGGGAACCCTCTTACACTGTTGGTGGGAATGCAAGTTGGTACAGCCACTTTGGAAAACAGTGTGGAGGTTCCTCAAAAAGTTAAAAATAGAGCTACCCTATGACCCAGCAATTGCACTACTGGGTATTTACCCCAAAGACACAGATGTAGTGAAAAGAAGGGCCACATGCACCCCAATGTTCATAGAGGCAATGTCCGTAATAGCCAAACTGTGGAAAGAGCCGAGATGCCCTTCAACAGATGAATGGATAAAGAAGATGTGGTCCATATATACAATGGAATATTACTCAGCCATCAGAAAGGATGAATACCCAACTTTTGCATCAACATGGATGGGACCGGAGGAGATTATGCTAAGTGAAATAAGTCAAGCAGAGAAAGTCAATTATCATATGGTTTCACTTATTTGTGGAACATAAGGAATAGCATGGAGGACATTAGGAGAAGGAAGGGAAAAATGGGGGTGGGGAATTGGAGAGAGAGATGAGCCATGAGAGACTATGGACTCTGAGAAACAAACAGGGTTTTAGAGGGGAGGGGGGGGGGTTGGTTAGCCCAGTGATGGGTATTAAGGAGGGCACGTACTGCATGGAGCACTGGGTGTTATACGAAAACAATGGATCATGGATCACCACATCAAAAACCAATGATGTATTGTATGGTGACTAACATAACATAATAAAATTAAAAAAATAAAATAAAATAAAATGCTAGAAATAATAAAAAAAAATGATAGTGAGTGTGAGCAGAATTCATGTGTGCCACTTCCAGGCTTGGCCTGTTATAAACCTCTTATATGTGATCCTCCATAATCTCTCCCTATCAGACATTGGGATCTGATGCTTGAATTGAGCCCAGAAGCCCTGTTTTGAAGATGGCAAAGATACAATATGAAAGGAGCCTGGGTCCCTGGAGGAGAGTGCCTGCTACTCTGGGACACTGGTATTGTAAGCAAGGCATATACTTCTCGAGTTTGAGTTTATGTTTATTTTGTTACAGCAACTAAAATTAACTTAATTGATATGCTTGGGTCTGCCAAAGTTATTTTTCAAGGCCTCAACTTCCTCTTTTATAAAATGAAGGAATTTGCTATATTGGCCTCCTTACTCTTCCGCAGACACACAGAATATTTGGGACTTCTGCACTTGCTGTTTCCTCTGCCTGAAAATTCTTCTCAGAAACTCACACTGCTTGCACTCTCAATCCTCAGTTCAGCCTAAATGTGACCTTATCAGTGAGGGCCTCCCTGGCCACTCTAAGTATAATAACATTTCCCCTTCTCCATCACTCTTTTCTCCTCTTATCTTGCTCTAGTTTTCCTTATAATACAATCACCAAACAATTTATTTATTTATTTGGTACTCAGTAAAATATTTGTTGAAGAAATGTGTGAATGAAGTGCTCTTCAAGGTGCTAAGTAGCTATAAGAGATTATTTTTCTAAATTCAAGAATTTATAATCTTAGGGAAAAAATAAAACAGATTTAAAAATCAATTTTAAATACACAAAAGGCATATACACTTTGTCGACATTTCATTGCCAAATATATAAGGAAAGATAGAGATTCTAATAATTATTAGGTACTTATTAAGTATTATATATTAAAATTTTCAAAACATTATTTCATTTGATGACTAATGCAAAATTAGCATTATTTAGCCATTTTATAGATGAGGAAACAGGTTAAGAGGGCTGGAATGGGAGCTTCGTAAGAGTAGGATCACATCTGTCATATTCTCTGGCATCTAGCAAAGCTTCCAACAGTTGGCAAGAAATAATTTTTTTAATAGAAAATGGGTTAAATAACTTGTCCATGGTGGGTCAGTTGAGATTAGAACACATATTTGCCTGAATACAAAGTCCATGTTTTTTTTTTTTTTTTTTTTTACACTCCTAGGATGGCAAATATGTTTCACTCTGATCTAATTCCTGACTGGGCTGTAGCTTTTTCTGTTTCCTCTCATGAAAGGCTGTTCCCTTAGTAACCACTTGTCTGAGTTGTTTCCATTTTGTCAGGCCTCAGCCCAGCCATCACCTCAGTGGAGAGGCTTTTCAGGCCCCACCCAGGCCTATTATACCAGAACTTGCATTGTAACAAGATCCCCAGATGATTCCTGTGCATATCAAAGTATGAGAAACATGACTCTAGGAATATAGATAATATCAGTTAGCCTTGGCAAATAAGAAGAACCTTCTTTACCATCTCTGTGTGCTTCTCTGTTATACTCATCCAGATTCAGAGCCCTAACTTTGGCATTATTATATATTATCTAGAGTGATTAGGACTGAGTGGAGTTAATTGGAAGTATTTTGAAAAGATGATCTTCAAGTGTTTAAAAACAAAAAAAGTATTTGGTTTGCTAAAAAGCAGGGAGAGATGAATTCTGGGTCAAAGGAAATTGAACAAGTGCATTTGGGCATATACATGGCAGTAGATGAATATTTTGTGCAGAGTTGGAAGGATAGTTGTCCAGAGCAGTACTTAACCTTTAACGAATGGATATAGAATGAAAGGAAGTTAAAGTAGTGGCAGAAGAAACAGATGAAAGTAGCATTAAAGGGGCACAAGGACAGAACAAGGCTATATAGGGTGTAGGTGAAGAATGATCTTAAAATTTAAAAGCAGGAGGGGGAAAAATGCTGGGGGAATTAAATTTGGTAAGAAGAAAATTATGAGTGTTCCTAGAGAAAATAATTATACTAGGTAGTAAGGATACAGGCTACAATGTGACAAGTTGCAAAATCAAAGGCTAACAAAAAAAGGCTGATGAAAAAATGAACCTTGCATATAGATCATTTATTCATGAACTTTACCATTAAAGGAATCACAGAAAGAAGACAGTTTAGATAGAAGGGCCATGGGTTCAAGAATTACCTTCTGAGACCTGGGTACCCAGGGTCCCTGTGCTGAGCCCTGCGTCTTAGAGGCCTTGGCTTGTGTCCTTCTCTAGCCATGCCCTTTCCTATTAGGTCAAGGGTTAAGGAACCCAGGAACCTGCTCACCTGGAGTCTCTGGCCCCCATTTTAGAGCATGGTCTCATAAACTAGACTTCAGAAGTCCCTACCTAAATGACCCCAAAGTCATTTCCAGGACCCTTGAAGACATCTTTCTCTGGTCTAAAATCTTGAGGGCAGGTCTGCATAATTAGTGTGTACATATCTAAGCTCAAGGGGTGTGCAGTGGGGGTGTTCATGGCCATGGATTGAGAGTGATCTGAACAGAGCTTGCACTTGTCTGGGTTTCCCCATCACATGACTGTGAGGCCCCACGTATTGCTTGATGGAGGTGGAGATGTGAAGAGAAAGGGGCTAGGCCAAGGGGTGGGGGGGCTGGTAGGTTCCAACTGCATTACTACCCCAGGCTGGTATTGGATTCGAGTGAGGTTGTCACTCAGTTCTATACTCCATGAATCCTTTTTTCCCTTTAGGAGAAAAGATGTCTTCATAATTTAGGAATTTAATTAATTTTGCTTGAATCATCAATTAAGGAAGTTGAATGATACACAGCTGAATGCAGTTATATTTACTGATTCTTCAGACATTCAGAAGGCATCAATATGCTATCTTAAATAAATATTTGTACTCAGTGCAGATGTGGGACTAATCAGAGTGCGATAGGGGGAAATATATAGATTAGACTCAGCCCCTATTTGTAATGTACTTCCACTTTTAGAAAAGATCTTTTATCATGAGAACCATTCCTACTATACTAAAATTAACTACCATGTGATTGTAGCATTTACTGTAACATCATGCTTGTGTCTGGCATCTGTGTTTGTCTCCCTGTTAATTCCTCAACCTTTCCATTTATTTTTCGTGTTCACAAAGGTTAATTGACATCGACTACTGTCTATATCAGGAATTCCTTGGTGAGTCTTAGTGGTGGCCACTTTGTAAGGTTTCAGTTCAGTTGAGCAAGAATTTTGATAGTCAATCTACAAGGCTCTCTGGAAACCTAGCACTTAATTGAAGTGCATTACCCCTGACTGGGCTGGATTGTTAGGCATGAGGGGTGGGAGTTTGATTTTCTTGTCTCTCTCTTTCTTATGGCTTAATCCTCCATACACTGACTCCCTCTTAGGGTTTTTATAGGCACTTTCTCCCTTTGCTAAGACATTATGTGGATAGAACAGTAGTGATTTACTAGTGATACTCTGACACCTTGGGCTGAAGTAGGGCAGTAAGATCACAATGCATTAGTATGCTATGTTTGGATTGATATACAAATTGGTATACATGTTGTTGTTTTCCATACATCACCACTATAAAGTGGTCCAGGCAGACATAATCCCCACCACACTGATGGGTGATCTGAGGCTAAGGTCACAGTGTTAGGTGATAGAGCAGCAACTGAGACCCTGGATCTTCTGACACCTGGTCCAGTGCTTGTCCCCTATACCACATGACACATGGGTCCATTTCCTTTGAAGTGAGGATCAATTGGGCTTATTGTGGAAGCACTTCATGCTCTGTACACTTTGAGAAACAGTGCATGGATGTCACTTCTTAATTGGAGTTGACAATTGACTCCTAGTCACTTGCTTTCCATACTTTGGATTTCTGTGGGTGGTGCTTGCACGCTGTTCTCATTTTCTTCCACTGACTAGCCTTTCAGGGCTTGAAAGATTCTCACTTGCTGTTGTCACTTAAAGAATACAATATATTTGTTTTATAGCAAAATATATAACAATCAATATAGAATTGTGTGTGTGTGTGTATTATAGTATCTTGTGATTTTATATCTACTATCACCAGATGGAATCAATGTAAAAAGCTTGGTTGGTGTAATTTAGCCTAAACATTGTTGCTTTACCAGAGGGGGGCATCATATCAATTTTCCCTCAGGTAAATTAGTTTTTAGGGTTGAGATGTCTGTCTAGCATGGCAATGTCTATTTTCCTCTCAAAAAAATCACTTCCTTATCCTTCGTCATTTAGATCCAGAGAAATAACACCCATAATGTCAGGGAAAAGGGGTTAATATCACCACCCCAGCTTCCTGTTCCAGGTCCACAGGCCCAGTAATGGCACCCAGCCAGCAACTTGTCTGATGCTTCCCACAGACCCATGGCTGTCTGCCTCTCAGCTGTCTGTGCAGGGCGCCATCTGTGGTTGCTGGCCCCATGGCAGTGCCATGCCTCTGGGGATGGGTAGACACCAGAGGCTTCCAAACTTCCAGCCCTTCTGCCTGAGATGGTCTGCCAGCTCCTAACAAGTCTTCCACTAATGCCTCAATTTTGTAGTATCTGTGGACCCGAAATGGACATGGGTGCACTGTTGCCTGCACTGGTATGCACATAGGCTTTCAGGTTCATGGAGGAAGCTGGGTGGTTTTGAAGCTCACTTTCTTTAGCTTCTGACTAGCTTGATGTGTGGGAATTATCAGGGATTTTCCAAGCAGTAGCATGAATTTACAAAAATAGAACTCATAGGTAAAATAATTTTGCCAGACTCTCATCTATGGCTTTGTTTTATTTTAAATTCCTTTACCTATGAGTATGAGTGGCATGGAATTGCAGTATCCCACATGGTCTCACTCTGCATTAGGGATATGGTAGACTTCTGCCAACCAGCACTTGCAGAAGTTGAATTCTTACCTAGTGCTGTTTGCATGGAGTCTTGTAGCCAAAGCCTTTTAAATCAAAGGAAATCAGGGAGAACAAAAGGTAATCTTCTGCCCTTAAGAGACAGGCCCTTATATTGTTCCATTAACTGTGTTTGCCTTAAATATCTGAATGGTTTAAGTAACTAGAGTGCATTTGTCTCCCTGACTCTGTGCGCATTAGGCAGGATGAGCATTAAACACACACGTGTGTGCATACATGCACATGTGTACACACATAAACCCTGTGGTAGATTCTTATGAGGGTACAGTCCATGTTGCTATTTATTACTCATCAAAATATATGAGATCTCTGTTACAAAATGTTCTGTCTCCAAAAACATATTTCTTCTCTTTTAGAAAAATATCTTTGGCTGGATCCCTGGTACTTTAATTAAAATCCCGGTTGCTCTTTAAAAAAATGTTACTGCATTTCAGACAGCTTGGATATAAAACAGTAAGTCCAAGAACCAGAACTTTTTTTTTAATTATGTTATGTTAATCACCATACATTACATCATTAGCTTTTGGTGTAGAGTTCCCTATCAAAATAACATCAACTTTTTTCAAAGAAATGGAACAAATAATCCTAAAATTTGTATGGAACCAGAAAAGACCCTGAATAGCCACAGGAATGTTGAAAAAGAAAAGCAAAGCTGGTGGCATCACAATTCTCGACTTCAAGCTCTATTACAAAGCTGTAATCATCAAGACAGTATGGTATTGGCACAAAATACATGAAAGGAACAGAATAGAGCCCAGAAATGAACCCTCAAATCTATGGTCAACTAATCTTCGACAATGCTCAAAAAAACTTACGGAATGGGTATGGAGGCACATGGCATACTAGGTAGGAGGAATATGAAAATGACTAAAACATAGTCCCTGTCTTTACAGGGTAATGGTGTACTGAAGACAATTGGATACTTTTGATTATTAAAACATGAGTTACTATCTCTTAGGTAACTTATGATGCCTCAGGAACTTTTCATATTTTAACTTTCAGAATAACTTGATAAGGAGGGTATTTTTTCTTTTACAGAGGAGGAAGCAGGATGAGGGAATTTAAATGGCTTACTCAAAGACACAGAACCCCTAGGTAGAGAATCCTATCTTCAAATTCAGGTCTGTGTGTCTTTAATATCTCTGCAATGCTACCATCTTTGGAAATTTGTGCTTTTCCTTCTCTTAGTGCTTCAAGGTCAGGCTTTTCTGATTTTCTTAACTGAGAACTAGAGGAGATAGAAAACATTTATTTTTTTAATAGAATTGCTGCATGAAGAGGTTTATATTTTAGTTGGTCACATGAGTTTTGTCTTAAAAATATCTGCTAAGGTTGGTTTCTTTTTGAGTGAATGAAGGTGGTGCTGAACACAGGACAGAGCACAGAGCGAAGGAGGCTGAATGAGTCCTCTCTGAGCTATTTTTATTGTCACGTTGGGTGGGCTTGTGGGACATAGAGTGAGCTGTGATGAAAGTCAAAGGGGGCAGGCAGACTGGCCTCTGAGGATGTCATGGCTATGTTCTCCTTATACCTCTGAGGAGTAGCATGGGATACTCCTCCACTGCCACAGATTAGAAGTAGAGCCTGGAGGAGCTGTTCTCATAAGCCCCCAAACCCACCTTCTTAGGCCCTCACACTTAGTTGAATGGGATTGGCCATAGGGGAAGGGGGTCAGGTGGTAGCCTGGTTTCTGGCTCTGTGACCATTCTGCTTGAAGGTTCCAGAATCTGTCATTCACCAGGGGGTCCTCCAGGCTGGAGCTGAGGCAGTTGCTGAAGCAAAGGGTGGAGTTGGCAGATAATATGCTTGTTTTCATGCTCTGAATTCCTGTCGTCCCCCCACAATGGGAAAATGGAGAAGGAGAAGCCTATGGTGCTGGGCCCTAGATCCTCAGGCTGAAGGTTCACCCTCATGAGATTTGATTTGCTGACTAGGTACATTAAGCAGTAAGATAGCAGAAGTCGGGAATTCTAAGTTTTAAACTCAGGTGTGCTCTTGTGTAAGTGTCAACGTGGCATAGAACTGTCTTTCTCAAAGAAGGTGCTCATACATTTTGGCAAAGAAATTATAGACTCAAAGCCAGTCCTAACCTCTCATTTTATAGATAAGGAAACAGGCCCAGAAAAGTTATATGAATGAACCAAAAGATTTGGACTCCCTCCCCCCGCCCCCCATCAGCTTTGGCTTCCAAATCCATTTAGAACCTTGCAGACTCAGGCTCTGGGTCACATTAATTAAATATGGGCCTTCCCCATGGTAGAGAGATGAGCAAAGACACAGAAGTACAGGTCAGCTTGAGTAGTTGTGTAGTTTGAGTCTATATGCAGCAGTGGATGGGATATCCTCCTCTCAGTTACTGGAGGGCTGATAACAATCATCTTAAATTGCTGTTAGTACTATGGAGTAGAGGAGGGGATTTAAATCAGAATCGTCTGGGGAGATTTTCAGGACATGTGTACAAACTCTGCTTGCCTCATCCCACCAAAAATGAATCCAAAATAGAGGAGACAGAAGTGAGCATGGGTATTTGTAAGTAATTCTGATTTGCCTATCCCTTACTGGGACCTATTGTGGTACCATCTGACAATGGTAAGCTCCTTGAGGGATGATCTTGTCTTAAGTGTCTCTGTGTTCTCCACCAAGTGGAGTGTCTAATTCACTAGATATTTGCTGAATAAATGGATGAAGCAGATGGCAGTGGAGAGATAAGAAAAAATATCCTAGACAAAAAAGACTGGGCATTGGAATGTGAGGAAGCCCAGAGGCTGCTCAGTCAATACATGTTTATTGAGCGTGATTAAAGGTGAGCCCAGCCATCTTCAGCCGTCTTGCCATCGACCTTCTATCAATAAACATAAACACTGTTTTGCCCTTGACCTCAACAGCTAAAATAATAAATACCTTAATTGGTCATTATTAATTCCACTTTGAATTTATTATAGATAAATGTGGCCTTGAAAAGAGAGTCACTCCTACATTCAGCCCATGCGTTTTATCCTCGAGCCTCCCAAAGGTGCATGTGTAGTAAAACAAATAAAATCGGCTTCCCACCTCGACCCTCCCATCGATAGATAGCACATTTGCTATTGAGTCCAGGCAAATGGCCATTTGCAAGGTTGGATGAGTAGTTAAGCCACACAGGCACAATGTAATATGACAACATTCTTCATGGTAATATTGTCCTTCTCCTCATTACATTTGAATATAGATTGCTAGTGTGTGATGCTTCCAACCTCACTCTCTGTTCGTGAGCTGTGGAATTTTTCAGACAAGGTGAAGTCCACATGTGCTCCCCAGACATTATTGACTTATTTGTAAGCCTAAACAAAATCACAGCTATTGTCTCTAAGAAGTTAATTTGCCAAAGCTCTTTTCTTCCTACCCTTAATTATGTATATATTTATAGACTTGAGCCACCTGCCTGCTCAATGCTCGTGTATAACCATATCTCTTATGTACCACTTAATGGTTCAGAGCTCTTCCTTTATACCCTCTTTGCTTCAAACTCAACATTTAAATATCTGTACTCACCTTACCTTCTCAGTATTAAAACGTTTTTTTCTTTACTTCCTTGAAAAGCTGCAAACAAGCCTTTTAACATTTTATCTGGACCAAACAGTAGTGGTTTTACACAAGAAACGAGAACTCTGTAAGTAAATCTGTGTATTTATATGACTAAAGTGCATTATAAAAAGAAGCAGTAAATCCAGTTTTCTACATAAAAGGAATTAGATTTTCCAGTTTACCTTTGCACTGGGATTAATAAAATGTGCAACAAATAGCTGATGGAATGATCCATTTGAAGTTTGTAAAGGCATCTTGAAGCTGGCTGGAGTAGCCTTTTTATTTTTTCAAAAAAGGATGCCTGCTAATTTTTTGATTCAGTCTTGTTCTTGAATGACTGTTTTAAAATGAGCTGAGAGACTGTTACCTGCCCATTTCTGCGTGGCTGAGCAAATTCACCCGTAAATCCAAGTTTCTCTTCATTTCCATCACTATACGTCTCCAAATTACAGAGCATTCGTTCCTGAGCTGGAGAGGTGCCAGAAGTTTCTCATCTAGCTGTCTGTGGGCTGCCTTTTTCTTTCCCCTCTTTGAGGCTTTCTGATGCTTAGAGTGAGCTCAACTCAAAGGTTTCCAGCCTCACACTCGCCTTACATTCCCCCACAGTCACACCAAGCTCTGTGATTCTGAGGAAAACCGTGTGCCAGCATCCGATTCACAGTCTCCTTTTACCTGCAGGTGTTCCAGAAACTTCAAAATGCGTCTGGTAATGTATTTGCTTCTCTAAACATGCCACTTTGGCATGCATTATATGCAGCTGCTTATTATTTTTTTTAAAAATCTGTCTTGAATAACATGCATGCTAAGAAATGTCAAAGGGGGCTTGTAGAACTGTGTAAGCTTAATTAGTGGTCTAGGTGTTAGTGTGTGTGTCCTTGTTAATGTAGGCATGTTTGCATAAATATGTATGATTTATGTACACATATGTCTGCACAGGCAGATTTCACTAAAGGAATCTTAATGGAAGCACTACTTTTTATGTACATGCAGGTTTTCTAATCAGATCTGTAAACATCTTACACAGCAGCAAGTAGAGGAAAAATACATTTTTCATCCCCTTGCAAATGGCATGTTTTAGGTACCTATTTGAAAAACCCTCCTTTCTTTCTTAAAAAAAAGGGGGTGATTGTGTGTGTGTATTTTGGGTGTGGGGGTGTTGGTTTTTGAGAATTTGGCGAGAAGAGTTATCTTCCTGCTGCATGAGAATGTCTACCCCATGTTACCTGCCTTCTTAAAACTCACTAATCACTGAGGAGAAGAGATGTGGTTCCACTTAGAGGTAACCCCAGGGGACATTGAGCCGCAGTGTTCAGCAGGCATTTTAGGTATTCTAAATACTACTGCTTGAATAATAAGTAGATGGGGTAGATTTGCTATCGCTGAGTCCTGCTATGTTTCCTGGCTTGTAGAAATCACAATCACACTGTACATTTAGGATGTGCATGTGTTTATTGAACTCTAGTAAAGCAGCATGAGAGTCTGGGCTCATATATCACATTATTTATTTGCCAGTGTTGGGTGGTAGATTCTAAAATTAAGAAATTACTTAGCAATTAATAATACATTCAGCATCCCTTATCTCATTGGGTGAGATTTACATCCTTGGGACTTGCTCTTCTAGTTATAGAGACGAATGATTTAAGGTTCAGACTTAATTGCTATTTCAAATCTTTAAGCTAGAAAGGTGCTTGGAATACTTTATTTAAAAATCTTATTTTGAAAAATGTGTATGTATATTTCTAACTGTGGTGGTGAGCCAATTATGACTATAATGTGCTATATGTTTAAGAAATACAACTTGATTATTATTCACTTGAATAAGAGACATTTTCTTTCTTGTCTTCATATTATAATAATTCTTCCACTTTGTATGATGTTCTTGCTTTTGAGAGATCAATAATTATTGTTGTAAAGATGAGAATAATGTAGCAACTCAGAATTCAAAGAAAAGTAGGTTGAAATAGCAGTTTTCTGAGAAATTAAATAATAATAGATTTTCCCAAGTAGGTTTTCTAAATGTACAGTGGGTTTGATATTTGAAAATGGGAACATCTTAAATGTAAACTTGTTAAGTGGAACAGACTGGGATAATATTAATGCCTTCTTGTTACTGTTCCTCACTACATTTAAAATGAGGTAGTACATTGGCTATTAATTGCCTTTCCTTCATGATATTGATTATAAAACCAACGATTGTTTTTTTATTGGCTTTGAATTGGATCACTGTAAACTTTGGTAAAATAGTTTACTGAATTGTAACAATAAAAATGCATGGTCTTAAAAATCAGTGTGAAAACTACTTTTTTTAGCATTCAAGATCTAATATTTTATCACTTATAGAGCTGTGTACTTACAGAAGATTGTGTATATTTCAAGAAAATTACCTAACTTTTAATGCTGATTTTGTCAACCATGTCTAATTCGCAATTACTCAAACTAACACAGTAAAAATGCATTTCAATATGTATGAATGGTTCCTTGAAAGGGCATATTATATTAGGAGCCATTAAAAACCCATGTAAGCTATTAATGTTATACTCATGTATTGCTCTGTGTGTAAAGGATTTTTATTTTAGGAACCATTCATTTCCAGTATTTAAATACACCTAAGATTGTGACCTATTTGATATAGGAACCTTGTCTTGATGAGGGTTTCAAATTGAATGTATAGGATGGTTGGAGATTTAGTAGCACTTTTTAAATATGTATTGCAATATGTATTAATGCATTCATACAAATATTGGGCTATGTAAAAACATTCCTAGCTTTCAGCCAACCTTTGAAGTTGGTTATTTTGTTTGAAATCAGTTTTATAGGCATAAAAAGAGGTTTTATTTTTCTGAACCTGTATGGCACTGTGTAGTAGCAGGAAAACATCCAGTGCCATTTTGTAGGGAATATCGCAGGAACTATTTAGTGAGAGGAAAAATGCCTTGTTTCTGTTTCTAATTATGATTTCCTACTGCCTTTTAGATGTATGGTAGACCAGGTTTTTATTGTATAAAAGCACATTTGTATTATCTACAATACCTGAAATGATTGTAAAACACTTCCTTCATACATTAGTTTTCCTGTTATATGACTGAGATTGCTTTATGAAACATTTCATTTTTTAAGGCTGATATATAGAAAGAGGATATAGAAATATAATTTGTAGACTGACCATGCACCAACAACTGAAAACATCCTTAAAGTAAGCATTTATTGAGCATAGCTTTGCCAAGCCATCTTCTATCCTTGGGCAAAAGAGTGGGTGGAGGAGGAGGGTTCTTATCTAAAGAGACAGGAGATGCTTTTCCTGCTATTTCATCATTAACAATTATTTATGGAGGCACACACACCTTCAACATAGCCTGAGAATTATATATATATATATATATATATATATATATATATATATTTATATTTATATTTGTGTGGTGTGTTTGTGTGTGTATATAGTTTGTTTGTTCTTAGTTTCAAAATGATACCATTCTAAGGTTTGCCCATAGAGAGGAATGATCACAGTTGGGGTGGGTAGAGCAGGCAGGCTGGTGAAGGAAACTTCGGGGAAGGTGAGTTCTCAACCAAGTTTTGGAGGAGATTATTAGCAGGAACTGATGGAAAGGGCAGGAATAGGCATTTGGGGTGAATGGGAAAGAAAGATGTTAACAGGAGACAACAAGGTAATAACATTGCATGGAGAAGAGGCACCATATTGGCAGTGATAGGAAGTGAAATTGAAAAAAAATCACAGGGTTGAGTTTGAAATATTTGAAGATAGAATAATTTGAAGATTAATCTTCATTAGCTCTATCATATCCTGTGGAAAATTTTGTGAAAGTAAACATTTCTTCTATTTTATCATAATCAATAACCTCTGTAAACAGCATTTAAAAGTCTATTCAGTAACATAACTTAACATTTCATGAGCATTTACTATGGGCCAGGCACGGTGCTAAATACTTTCAATGCATTATCTTGTATAGTCCTCACTTACTATTAAAATCCTTATACTACAAATGAAGAAACTGAGGCACTGAAAAGTCCTATAACTTGTCTAAGGTTGTATAAAGTCAGAAGTGGCTGAGCTGGGATTTGAACCCAGATTCTGGAGCCCAGACTTTGAACCTTTCTGATTCCCATATATCAGCCTCCTGTCACCCAATTCAAACTTTTAAGTCCCCTCTGAGTACCCTCTTCCTCATCCCTCTTCCTTTTAATCAGTCCTGAAATCCTATTCACACATCATATTTTCTTATATCTTTTTCTTTCTTTACACACCTGGCTCAAGATCTCATTTCCTCTTACCTGTAACAGCAAAACAGCCTTCCAGCTGATCTCCCTGACTCCTGACTGCTCTCCATTCGGTGCAGCCTCTACATCGTGACCATATTCACCTTCACACAAGACCATTTTGATTATGTCACTCCTCTGCTCCAAAACCTTCAGATGAAAACTTATACAGTCCACAGCTACATTCCTTTGATCAGTTCTCATTTACTTTTCCAGGCATATTTCTATTAACCTCCTATATATTTTCCAAATTCCATACAAACTGCCCATTCCCTCTAATCTCTCCCAAATTACTTCATTCTGCTTCCTTCACGTGGAATACCTTCTTCTCAGCTCTACAAATTCCTGCCTATCCTTCAACTCCAAAATTAAATATAACTTATGCTACATATAAAAACAAGCACTTAGCTGTAGAATTAAAATTCCTCCACCCCTGGGTCCAGATTTTCATACCATCAGATCATGCAGGGTCTTTCTATGCCCATAGAAAGAAGCTTGGTATTTATTCTCTAGGATATAGGGAAAACAATGAAGAGTATTAAGCATTGAAATTATAAATCAGAGTTGCTTTTAACTCAGATGATGCTGTAGCAGTGGAGACTGAATTAGATGGGAGCAGTGGATACTGAATTAGATAGGAGCAAGATCCATTGGAAAGACCCATTAAGCAACTATTGCATCTGCCTGAGGGAAGACTGAAAGGGCTGTGTTAGGGGGAGGAAAATGATGAACGAAATTCTAAGTGTTTTGAATTTGAGATCCTGAGGATTAGGGTGAGGCAGGCAAAATACCTATGGTGCAAAATTAACTTCCCAAGTGCCCACTCAGCACTTACGGCAGTGTGAATGCCTCCTTAAATTCTTCACCCTAGGTGCCTACCTTGCCTCACCTTGAGTTCTTACAGATTTTGTAGAGATACGCCTTGGCATCTAAGGAGGTACACCACTCAGTTCTCCCTTCAAGAAAGAACTTGCCATTTAGCTGCAAAAAGTGCAGTTAGCTGAGAGCCTCCAGTTGCAGAACATTCAGGATAGGATCTGTCCCAGCTTTTGAGTCACAGCCATACCCTTCCCAGGAACCCCTAGTCAGAGACTGGATAGGTTAGGGGTACTCAGCCCGTCAATTTCTGTCCAAGGTGGGGCTACTTTAACAGGCAATCTTCCTTCTGAAGTTCACCATTGAGTTGGATGAGACTGAAGTCATATCTGAAGGCTTTCTCTGTCCAATTCTGCTTCCTCCCCTTTTATCTTTATACCATCCCCCCAATAAACTACTTGCTCAATAATTCTCTCTCAGCATCTGTTCTCAGAGGACCTAAATGACACATATAATAAGCAACTGATCACATCAATCTGGACCTGGACCTAGAGATGAAGAGATAAACTTTAGTGATCTCATTTCCTCTTACCTATAATAAAAAAACAGCCTAGCCACAGCAATCAGACAACAAAAAGAAATCAAAGGCATCCAAATTGGCAAAGAAGAAGTCAAACTCTCACTCTTTGCAGATGATATGATACTTTATGTGGAAAATCCCAAAGACTCCACCCCAAAACTACTAGAACTCATACAGGAATTCAGTCAAGTGGCAGGATATAAAATCAATGCACAGAAGTCAGTGGCATTCCTATACACCAACAACAAGTCAGAAGAAAGAGAAATTAAGGAGTCGATCCCATTTACAATTGCACCCAAAACCATAAGATACCTAGGAATAAATCTAACCAAAGAGGCAAAGGATCTGTACTCAGAAAACTATAAAATACTCATGAAAGAAATTGAGGAAGACACAAAGAAATGGAAAAACGTTCCATGCTCATGGATTGGAAGAACAAATATTGTGAAGATGTCAATCCTACCTAGAGCAATCTACACATTCAATGCAATCCCCATCAAAATACCATCCACTTTCTTCAAAGAAATGGAACAAATCATCCTCAAATTTGTATGGAACCAGAAAAGACCCCGCATAGCCAGAGGAATGTTGAAAAAGAAAAGCAAAGCTGGCGGCATCACAATTCCAGACTTCCAGCTCTACTACAAAGCTGTCATCATCAAGACAGTATGGTACTGGCACAAAAACAGACACATAGATCAATGGAACAGAATAGAGAGCCCAGAAATGCACCCTCAACTCTATGGTCAACTCATCTTTGACAAAGCAGGAAAGAAT